>NC_024328.1:20951514-20956844 GCF_000523025.1 Cynoglossus semilaevis
TCAGAAGTTATTCTTGACAGGATTTGCGTATTAACTACTGTTGTACGAGATTTCCTTGAATACTTCTCCAGTTGTTTATTTTGCTTTATTGTTGGACCTGTTTTGTTTGATGTTTGTTATTAAAACAAATCGACCATCTACCGGCTGCTTCCACTCCTTGCCTGAAGACACCTCACACAGCAAGAATCTTTCAATTCTTACAGCTTGTTACTTATGAATGTAGCATAACCAGGCAAAGGTGGGAGTCACTCTAAAAAAAAAAAAAAAAAAAACCAGAGGATGCCAGATTTTTTATTGTTTATTTTCAAAACCTCAGCTGCTTACATGTAGCTCACTAAATTAGGAGCATATGCACGTTACTGAGTGGTGATTTGTAGGCAGTTTGTCTTACACGGTGAGTAAATCAAGTTTTAACCCATGTCTCAAATTAAGTTGTGCATATTTTACACTCCAAAACTCTACAAAATAGTAATTGGGACTGACTGTGGTAAATTACTGTAACTTTTACAAGGTTATTATAACTGCTGAATTTTAATGATTTGACTCACCTTAATATGTCTACATCATTAATCAACATCAGTAGCCACTCTCAGATGGAGAGCCAATTATTTTCACAGTCATGTGAATGCACATACAAGCTTTATAAAGCATCTGTATGCAGTTATATTTTATATCAAAATATCATAGAATGGGCATGGGTAAACTAAGGCCCGGGGCCGGATATGGCCCGTTCAGATGTTTAATCCTGCCCACCAAGTTATTTATATTATCATTATACCTCTGCCTTTTCCCTGCAATACCCAAGTTTCCCCAATAGAAGGCAAAGAAAATGATAAAAGCATTTTGTCATTTATCTTAGTTCACACAAATGCTCCATCTTTCTGCTCCTGACCTGGCCCACTGTTCAATTTTAGGACAACTGTGGTTCGCTAGTCAAAGAGTTTGCACACACCTGCCATAGAATAAAGATTTTATGGGTACTAATAGACAAAGTCTTTGTTTGAATCCATTGAGAATGTCACATTCATTCTTCAGGTAAAACACAGTTAAAGACCTGAACTTTCTTTTAGTGTTTTATCAATAGTAGAGAATTTTTACATTGGGATTACACCTGGATCATTAGAAACTACACATCTTGAAAATCACCTTTAACTTCTACTGTTATGCTGAAGACCACCTGTAGCTGAAAATGCTTAACATCAGACGATACTTGAACCCCCTTGTTCAGAGAGTATGGAGCCTCTGTGTGTGTGTGTCAACATTTTTTTTTAATTTTTACCAACTACAACCAAAGATATACTCAGACATTCCTGACTCAGTTTCATAGAAAATTTGTTTGATGAATTGAAGACCAGAGTCCAAATTGGAAAATGATAAAATAAAGGAGGATGTTAGGAGAAAACCAAATTGGAACAGACCTAGATACATAAATGTGGAAAACTACATTGACCTGTCATTTAGCTAAAAGGTGAATGCAGCTGCCTAGTAATGGGAAGACCGACTCTTTTTATTGATTCGAATCTTTGACTCTCGAACAGTAAACTGAACGAGTCGTGAACGAATCATGAACTAATCATTTCATTCGTTTTACAGCAGGTGGCGCTTTAGCCCTATTGTGGGCGTTGTAAAGAAGGCTGCGGTTCTCCGACACTAAATACTGAAGGCAACATGGTTTGCTTCGCTCTTTCACGTGACAAATGAAACGAATCTGCCAGAACTAAGCGAGAGATTAGTTCACAGAGAATGATCCGTTCATAGTGATTAGTTCACAGCAAAAGATTAGTTCACAGCAAAAGATTAGTTCACGGCAAAAAATTAGTTCACAGAGAATGATTCGTTCACAGCAAAAGATTAGTTCACGGGGAAAGATTAGTTCACAGTGATTCGTTTGCAATGAAAGATTAGTTCACAGTGAAAGATTAGTTCATAGCGAGTGATTCGTTTGCAATGATAGATTAGTTCACAGTGAAAGATTAGTTCATAGCGAGTGATTCGTTTGCAATGATAGATTAGTTCACAGTGAAAGATTAGTTCATAGCGAGTGATTCGTTTGCAATGATAGATTAGTTCACAGTGAAAGATTAGTTTGCAGAGAGTGATTTGTTCACAGTGAGTGATTCGTGAGTTCAATATGAATACATATTTAATATGACTCGGTAGTCACGAGTCACGAATCTTTCATATGACTCGGGAGTCACGAGTCATATGAAAGATTCGTTCATTTTGAACGAATCACTCGCGAACGACACATCACTACAACTGCCTATTAAGAGCAAGAAGACTACTAAATAAATATACATTCACTACTTTTTTATTACTCTTTTCAATTGTTACTACTTCAATTATTCACATTTTCTAACTTCAATTTTTTTTTCTATATACAATACTTATCATCACCTATTGTAAAGGTGTACATTTAACACATGGATCACACAATGATCATACATTTATTAATTAATAATTCCCCCCCTCTCTCAATTTGCCTGCTTGTTGCACATTTTGGTGAGCCTGTGTATCTACTTTCCATATGTTTCAGAGTAAGAATCTCTGCAGATGACAGTGGTGTGTATGAGAGGATTGTACTTTGCAGACAACAGTTACATCAGTGGAAGAACACGCAGGGGAACCTGGAACACTGTGTTCAAAAGGTCCCTTGAGAAATAAGTATACTATAGACACCCACAAACCTTCCTGACATTAGAAGTCAAACAGCACCCGGGAAGCTTCACACTATTTCTATCTATTTCTGTCTTTAGGCCCACACCAAGCATCAGTCATCTAAGTAAACACACAAAAACACACATGCCGGGCCCACACCAGCAAAAGCAACAAAACATTTACAGTAAACCTTCAGGGGCCAACTTTCACGAGCGGTTGGCAAAGAGCACAATTCAAAAACTTTTTTTTTTCTTTTCTTTTGAGGACGATACAAATTAAAGACTGGGCAAAAATGGAGAGAGACAAAGGGATAGCTTCAAAGATGTCTGGCTTTATCGCTTTCCTTTCTGCTCCTCACTTCAAAGATGCCCTATAAAGAATTTAAAGCAGTGAATTTTAAAACACTCCTGGGAAGTTGTAAAATCAACGCTGCAGGTGAGATGGACCGTGCTGGAATCTTATTAGCTGCAAAATTCTAAAGACCTCAATCCTCAAGCTGTCAAATAAAAAATAAACAAATAATGAAATTAATGTAATGACAACTGCTCTGTTGTTTCTCTACTTTGTATTGTAAATGTCCAATCCCTGTCTTCTTCACAAGGTTTAAATCTGACAAAACTTTGCAAAACTATTACACTAAAATTGCATAAACAGGAAACATCTACAGTATTTGTGAGGTCTGTTTGTTCCCTGGTCCTGCTGTCTGCTCTGTGGTGCAATCAGTTTCATCACACTCACCTGTCGTATTCGTCATTAGTCTCACTCATGTCACCTGGTGCCCTGGGTATATATACCTCCCTTCCTGACGTTGTCTTTGTGGAATTGTTGTTTGAGTTAAGGCTGTAGCTGTTGTGAGTGTTTCTGTTCAGGTTCTGTTCTGTTCTGTAAGAAGAGAATTCCACGTTCATGATGTTTGGGGAAGAGCCTGCCTGTGTTTGCTGTTTTATTCCAAAGGGACATTGTTGTTTGAAGAACCTGCCTGCAATCGATGCTACATTCCTGTGCGTTATTGTTGTTGCTCACCTGTAAATAAATCACCTGCTGCACCTGAAAAGAGTCTCCCTAGTGCTGCATTTGGGTCCAACCTGCTTCATACGATGTCTGAACATAACTATTAGTTATTAACCATTTCCAAAGACCGCTGTTATGAGGAAAATTGAGGAAATCCATCCATCCATCCATTTTCATCCGCTTATCCGTTACCGGGTCGCGGGGGTAGCAGTCGCCACCCAAATCACATTGCACTGTACCAACCCCCCTGAACCTTCCTGCGGGTGGTGAGTCCACTGGAAGGTAAATTGAGGAAATATCGGCGATATATTCTGAAGGTTTGGTACAAACGGTGTTGCCAAGTGGAAAATGAAGGTACATCGTATCATCGTATTCTACTGTAAATTATCGTACACAAAATGAGTTTATTGATAAGCTACAGTCATTCTAGTGCACTAACACAAGCATTCATGGCTTTGTGGCATCAATATAGAATGAATTCCCAATGGGCTGAATTGCGTGGGGCTGGCAGATCGGAACAATGTCATAGCCGAAATGTCCCAGATTCAAGGTCAGAAAATAAGGTTAAGAAGTTGGAAAAACAAAAGTTGCAGAGGATTTTCAGTGTCTAGTTAACACTAAGTCTCAGCCATCCAGCAAACTGCCACTTCTCCCTATATTGTATGTTTATCAGTAACGCTGCTGCTAACTTTTACTTTCTCTACCATCTTTTTTGTCTCTCCTCCTTCTTCTCGAGGGTCACTCATATTCCCTTGGTTATTTTCTTTTTTCCTCTCTGATTTTTGTTTTGTTTTCTCTTTTTTTTTAATCACCGTTCCACCACCGTCTGTACCGGACTAGAGCGTCTTGTATATCCAGCCTTTTTGTAATGTTAATTGCTCGCACATCGTGCAGAGGGGCCAAATCATTTTACAAATATGATAACATTCTGGGAACATTTTCAGACATCTGTTTTGGTATTTAAACAGGATGTAACAGCAGCATTAACCAAAATCTTCCTAATCTTTCGAGAGAATCATATGTCAAAGATTATAGGAACAAGTTAGCTTCAGGCTGTAATCATCTAGAAGTGATTATAAAATACAGAGAAACCACCCGATCTATTTCAAGTTAAAGAGAAACCCATTTTAGAAACCACTTCTGAATGTGCAGGACCCTGATGGTGTGGTGCTGTGAAAGTTCTGGCGAAATATATTGTATTTTCCAGAAATAAATATTGAGCATGATCTAGTGCCAACCTCGGGTATCTATTTACACTACACTAGAATCTTTTTTTTTTTAATCTTTGGTCTGATTTATACTTTGAGAAGTCATTACATGAGAAAATATTCAGTGCTTCCATAGAGCCTTTTTTTGAAAAAAAAAAAAAAAAGGGATTTGTTTTTACACACATGCACACCAGCTCATACTAGTTCACTTGACTCACCAAGAGAGTCACAATACGAAGCACCACACCCTTCATATTGTTCTCCAGTTTCTTGTCGGTCAATGTGCCATTCAAGCCGTGAACTGGATCCCACAGGGCGAGCTGTAGGTTAAAAAAACAAAACACATACATAAGAAAGATTTCTAGCTTGTATCAACAAAATCCATTAATTAAATAACTAATCCAAATGAGTGAAATGTATGCATTTACAGTAACAACAAAGATCGCACTTCCA
>NC_024328.1:20956858-20958390 GCF_000523025.1 Cynoglossus semilaevis
TTCCTGCTCTCTTCATGTATGGATGTAAATCTCTATGCAAATCTTCCAACTATGTTTTGTTCTGCAGCCCCCACTATTATCACTTTACTGGTGCACTGTGTTATGCATCTGAGAAAAATAATGATTTCTTTTTTTATTATTATTCTCAGGTGCTCTATGGTTTCAAATTGTACTTTCCTGACTTCTATCAAATTGCATCATAAACCACATCGTTTTTTAGCCTGCACCACATTATTTCAGTCCCTAACTATATTTTCTTTATCTGTGCTGCCTTGTGCTTTCAATAAAATATTGTGTGTATGTGTTTTTGCCCTTAGAAAATCAAACTTGCTGAGATTCCCTTTGGGGAGATAAGGGGCGATAGAGAAAGGTTGTGATTCAGCTGTCTGAAATTCAAAGTCAAACATACACAAATGCAAACACACTGCGATAGGCACAGAACTCAACAGCATAGTTGGAGCTAAGAAGCAAATACTTAATAAAATAAGAAATAACGGAGTAGAATGCAGCAGAAGGGAAATGTGATGATCCATGTTCGTAAACCCCCAGGTACTGTTGAATGTAAAACTTTGCTCAAAAATCCTGTGAAACTCGTGTTTATTTATTTTTCTCAGAAATAAGTCTGCAGTATATGGCAGGTAAAACAGAACAAAGCATGGACCAAAATATCTGACTGAATGGCATTTAAAAGGTGTAGAAATGCACCCGTACGAAGTACAACATACGGTGTTTTATGGGCAATGGTGGCTTAGTGGTCAAGGAAGTGGACTTGAGTCCAGAAGGCTTCAGGTTTGAGTCCACTAGCTGCCGAGTTGCCACTGAGGTGCTATGAGCATGACACTGCTCCCCAGGCTGGGGACTTTGGTGATGGGTTAAAAGGAGAGCTCACATTTGTTTGTGTGCTGTGTCACAATGACAAGTAGGTCACTTTCCTTTTTTGACTGTTCCCACAGCTATAATACACATTAAGGGTCTTAATGTGTGATTGAATGATTTGAAGAAACAAACTTGTAGAGCACTCCTGCAGAATCACAAGAAAGGTTTGTTTAAAAAAACATCAAAAATGACAATCAATCAATTAATGATGAGTTACTGGCTGCAGCAACAACAAACAGTCACTAATATTACTGTGTCGAATGAGATCCTGGAATTTCACATTTAATTGAACACTTGCAGCCCGCTTCACGCTGCCAAACTGGATTTTAATCCCTGACACCTTCATTCAAATTCAGGACAAACAAGTGAACAACCATTTTTGTCTATGTTTATGTGAGGCAGTGTAGGAGTTAATAAATTAGTTAAATTAGTAGGTTAATCTATGTGTGTGTGTGTCTGTGTTTTGATGTAAGAAATTGAAACCATTTATCAGGGAAACCCTCTCCTTGAATCGCAACCTTAACGTGGTGGAGAGGTTTGAGTATCCGAATGAACCTAGGAGCTATGTTGTCGGGGGCTTAACGCCCCTGGTAGGGTCTCCCAAGGCAAACAGGTCCTAGGCGACGGATCAGACAAATAGCGGTTCAACCCCCCCC
>NC_024328.1:20961454-20962773 GCF_000523025.1 Cynoglossus semilaevis
GCTGAGGTGGCTTGGGCATTTACATCGCATGCCCCCCGGACGCCTCCCTCGGGAGGTGCTCGGGTGCCGTCCCTCTGGGAAGAGGCCTAGGGGAAGACCTAGGACACGCTGGAGCGACTACATCGCTCGGCTGGCCTGGGAACGCCTTGGGGTCCCCCCAGAAGAGCTAGAGGAAGTATCGAGGGAGAGGGAAGCCTGGGTGTCCCTGCTCAGACTGTTGCCCCCGCGACCCGGCCCCGGATAAGCGGTTGAAGATGGATGGATGGATGGATTATCAGGGAAACTAATTGATTACAACTTGGGATATTAGTGGTTTATTTATTATGGTTGAGAAACGGGGTGATGAATCCATCCATCCATCATCAACCGCTTATCCGGGGCCGGGTCACAGGGGCAACAGTCTGAGCAGGGACACCCAGACTTCCCTCTCCCTCGACATTTCCTCCAGCTCTTCTGGGGGGACCCCATGGTGTTCCCCCGGCCAGCCGAGCGACGATTCTCTTTGGACATAATGCACCTCAGCTGACTCCTCTCGATGTGGAGGAGCAGCAGCTCTACTTCGAGCTCATCTTGTGTGACAGAGCTCCTCACCATATCTCTAAGGGAGCGCTCTGCCACTAGAAAGCTAATTTCAGCTGCTTGTATCCGGGATCTCTTCCTTTCGGTCATGACCCAGAGTTCATGACCAAAGATGAGGGTAGGAATGTAGATCGACCGGTAAATCGAGAAATTTGCCTTTCGGCTCAGCTCCTTCTTCATCACAATAGACCGATACAGCGACCACATTAATGCTGCCGCTGCACCGATCCGCCTGTCCATCTCACGTTCCATCCTACCATCACTCGTGAACAAGAACCCAAGAAACGTAAACTCTTCCACCTGAGGCAGGACTTCCTCCCCAACCCGGAGGGTGCAAACCACCTTTTTCCAGTCGAGAACCATGGCCTCGGACTTAGAGGTGCTAATTCTCAGCTCAGCGGCTTTACGCTCAACTGCAAACCGCCCCCGTGCATTCTGCAGGTCCTGGCTCGAAGAAGCCAACAAGACCACATCATCCACAAAAAGCAGAGATGAAATCTGGTGGCACCACGACAACTGGCTGCACCTAGAAATTCTGTCAATAAAGATAATGAACAGAACCGGTGACAAAGGGCAGCCCTGCCGTAGTCCAACATGCACCTGGAACAGGTCCGACTTACTGCCGGCAATGAGAACCAAGCTCCTACTCCGATCGTACAGGGAACGGACAGCCCTTAGAAGAGGGCCCCCGACCCCATACTCTCGGAGCACCCCCCACAGAATACCACGAGGGACACGGT
>NC_024328.1:20963149-20994199 GCF_000523025.1 Cynoglossus semilaevis
CCCCACAACATCCAGAGACTTGAGGTACTCAGGGCGGATCTCATCCACCCCCGATGCCTTTCCAACTGAGCAGGTTTTTGACTGCCTCGGTGACCTCAGCGTAGGAGATGGGAGGATCAGCTGCTGAGTCCTCAGCCTCAGCTCCCCTCCGCAGAAGGCCAGCGGGATTGAGGAGATCCTCGAAATATTCCTTCCACCTCCAACTCACCACCAGGTGGTGATCAGTTGACAACTCAGCACCTCTCTTCACCCTAGTGTCCAATACATATGGCCGGATGTCAGATGACACAACTACAAAGTCGATTATTGACCTCCAGCCTAGGGTGTCCTGGTGCCAAGTGCACTGATGGAAAGCCTTATGTTTGAACATGGTGTTTGTTATGGACAAACTGTGACTAGCACAGAAGTCCAATAACAAAACACCACTCGGATTTAGATCGGGGAGGCCGTTCTTCCCAATCACACCCCTCCAGGTGTCACTGTCGCTGCCCATTGAAGTCCCCCAACTTCAATGGGGGACTTGGCGTTGAAGTCCCCCAACAGGGCGATGGAATCCCCGGGAGGAGCACTGTCCAGTACCCCTCCAAGTGTCTCTTTTCCCCCCAGCAAGGTGACAGGGGTGAGGAATTTCCTGAAAATTAGCCACAACTTATATTCCAATACAAAAACATTCAGGATGAGGTTAACAGGACACTGAGTTTACCATAGATATGAATGTAATTGTGGTGTTTGTTTCCCTGTAATGGACTGATGTCCAGGCCTGAACACCCCTTGCAGGGGAAAGAAAGAAACACCCATAGAAGAACAACCCATAGAACTCATTTTAATGTAAATGACACATTCCTAGGTTTGTGTTCTTGTATCTGTTTTAACGTTACAACAAATATTTCTCTGATTGATTTTGGTGTGTTACTTTCTGTACGTTTCAGCGCCTTGTGTGGTTGTATTGTATAATATTTAAAATGACAAAAACAATGCTAATGCAAATGCTAATGGTAATGTGAACCACTATCTGTCTAAATGGTTCACTCACAGAGTTAACAAATACATTAAGTGACTCTGACAGGTGTGAGTCTCAGCACAGCCAGGGTGCTGAATTTCACAGTTACACCCTGACACGACCTGACCATAAACAATTACACACAGTACATGCCTTGTTAACACAGATGCCCACACACACAAAAGGACTAGACTTCTCCTGGTTTCTGGTACATACTGCAGCTCTAAACACTCTAAACACACTGTAGAAACACCTGACAAAAAACATAACAGAATTTCATCATGTTGGTGTAAAGTCAGTGTCCAAAAATGAGAAGTGACACAAAATCATAATAGCATTTGTTTTTAAAGAAGTCAATATGGACTGACTTCATGCAAAAAGTCTGATTTGATCACATACAGAAAGGACTCGACAAAACCCACATATATTTTGTGCATCTCTAAACTCCTATTTTATTTTTATATTTTTGAAGTTTAAATTAATATAGTACTTTAAATAAAAGAATTGTATGGAAAAATTAAACCCTGCAGTAAATCTGGTCTGCACTTTTGAAATTAGATGTTAAGGCACCAATAAAGAATTCATACTGAACAGTAACTACAGCGACTATAAAAGTGAAAGGGTAACATTTAGCAAAACCAAGAAGCATCCATGATCAGGCCTGGACTTAAATTCATGCACCAGGCAGGAACAAGCAACACACAAGATCATAGACAAGAACTAGGATTAGCATGACCACGAACAAAAATACATCTTGTTACATTGCCATGACACTGGACAATGATGCAACAAAGACTGAGTGAGGAGGCAGAGGTATTTATACCCAGAGCACCAGGTGACACGACTGAGACTAATGAACGAGGGATCACCGGACACAGGTGACAGTGATGACACTGATTAACACAAAGAAACAGGCAGTGCTGGGCAGACAGACCTCAAGGAACAATGTGGCTGTTTATACAGAAAGAAAGTGAATATGCTTTATTTACTGCTTTTGCTATTTGTTTACAATCATCCTTAATGAAGTATCTGATACATTTCAACTCAAAGTATCACTGTCTATATACAGTCCATAAAGGACTACTGCATGCACATTGTTTTAATTGCTGTAATTAGTTTTAGAAAGTAATAGCGACAAACTCTCCAAAGCCCAATAAAAGTGAATCAGATTTAAAATAGAATACAATGGTTCACAAGCTCTGTGGTCATCATTGTGGGAAATAAAAAAAGGACTGGGGAGGAAAAGTGAAGTCACTTCAGACTGAAATAAAATAACCATTATTGGAACACAATTGTCCTGGGCTGCTATGTTAGTTGTATATAAATGATTCCTCTCCTTATTAATGTTGTTTTGACTATCATTTACCAGGTGAGTGTGGAGACAGATTGTGGACCAACAGAAGCTGGCTTGAAGAGCGGCCCATTGCTTTTGCTTGCCGCCACGGCTCCAGATAAGGGCTCATTTTCCCCCAACAGCAACAGCAAGTAAATGTGCATTGGTGAGTGTGTGTGTGTATAATAAGTGAATGACTCACTGTGTCTAGATTGTTACCACACAGATGCAAGCTTCAAAACAATGCCAATGGCATCCCACAATGCTTTATTTTTCAATCCTGCATTTTCACAACTTCATTTTATTCCCACTTAAGTTTACTTCTGACTCATGTGGATTTGTTCTTCCAGTTTTTGGAACTCTCGCTGCTCGTTTTTCATCTGCACTTAGCACCTGCACCAATGCAAACCTTAGGGCAACAACGACCTGGGCCTGATGGTTTAAAGTGGAGGAGTAGGAAATGAAATTGTGAAAGGGAGAAATAATCTTATTTAAATCCATTTAGTCATCTGGAAATGGGTGAGTTAATATGCATTTACTATAATTTGTTTTTCCTCCTGGATATCATTAAGCTGCTCACGACTAATGTGATGGCAGCTGAGGAAAAAAGAACCACATGCAGCAGTTGATAAATCTGAAGTTTTAATGTGTGCTGTCACCCAAGACGGGCAGGCGGGATGTAGTAGAACTTCTTTTTTTACTTATGGCTTTGTCTCTTTTTTAGGGGTTGCCTGAATCTCCTCTTTGGCCTTTCTCTTTGTCTCCTACCTGATAGCTCCATCTCTAGCATTCTTCTACCAATGTATCCACTGTCCCTCCTCCGCACATTTCCAAACCATCTCAATCCGGCTTCTCTAGCTTTTTCTCCAAACCTTCCTGTCTGTGTTGTCCATCTAATGACCTCATTCCTGATCCTGTCCATTCATGTCATTCCTAAAGAGAATCTTAGCAACTCTAACTAAATATGCTACAATTCTAAGATGCTCTGCCTCCTGTCGTTTACACTTGCACTCTGTCTTGCTACGACTGACCTTCATTCTTCTTTTTTCTAGTGCAAACCTCCACCTCTCTAGGTTCTCTTCTAGTTGCTGCCTACTCTCACTACAAATCACAATGTCATCTGCAAACAACATAGTCTATGTGGACTCCTGTCTGACCTCATCTGTCAATCTGTCCATCACCAAAGCAAACAAGAAGGGGTTCAGGGCCGCTCCTTGATCTAGTCCTACCTCCACCTTGAAGTCTTCTGTCCTCCCAACAGCACACCTCACCAATGTTGTACTATTCTCATACATGTCCAGCACCAAACTAACATACTTCTCTGCCACTCCTTACTTCTTCATAATGACAATTCCTTCCCTTGGCACTTTGTCATATGCCTTTTCTAAATCTACAAATACAATATAAAAAATACAACTCTGTGCATCACCCTTCTTATAAATTGGCACCAGAACACTTTCCCTCGGGCATCTTGTCCATCTCTAAAATTCTGTTGAACATCCTAGTCAGGAAATCTACTGCCATTTCTGTTAAGCACTTCCATACTTCCAGTGGTATGTCATCGGGACCAACTGACTTTCCACTCTTCATCCTCTTCAGGGCTTTTCTTACTTCATCCTTTCTAATCTGATCTACCTTCTTCCTAATAGTCTCTGGTTTCTCATTTGTACCTTCCCTTTCTATTTCCTCATTCAACAACTCCTCAAAGTACTCCTTCCATCTTTTCAGCACACAATCCTCACCTGTGATTACATTCCCATCTGTGTCCTTAATCAACCTCACCTGCTGCACATCCTTACCAGCTTGATTTCTCTGTATTGCCAATCTATACAACTCTTTTTCTCCTTCCTTTGTGTCCAAACTCTCATACAGCTTTTGTTTGGCCTTGGCCACTTCCCTCTTCACCTCCCTTGTCCTCTCTTTGTACTCCAGTCTGTTCTCCTCTGTTCTCTCACTGTCCCATCTCTTCTTCGCTAATCTCTTTCTCTGAACACTCATTTCACCACCAGGTCTCTTTGTCCTCCTTTCTCTGCACAGAGGACATACCTAGCACCTTCCTACCTGTCTCCCTAATCACTGCAGCTGTGGTCTCCCAATCATCTGGGAATTCCTCAACACGGCCCAGAACTGCCCCTTCTTCCTTCCTGAAGTCTTCACAACATTTATCTTTGCTTAATTTCCATCACTTGATCTTGCAAAATCTACCACTGCCTGTGCTTCCAAATTTTTATCCCTAACGCCAAACCTGCCCATCACTTCCTCACCTTATTATTATTACTACACACTATCGCACTGCATTAAAAACTATAACCTACAAACTGTGAAGTTATATTATACCAATTCAATGTTGATAATGCATCTATTTAAAAAAATATATAAAAAATAATTCTAATTTCCAAATTATAATAAATATGTCAAATTCATAATAAAATTAATAATAGATAACAACAGAAATTAACTCAAAAGAAAAAAATAGTAAAACTATAGCTTCAGACCAGAGATTCAGAGACATTTTAAAAATATTTCTGAATATAAATAAAATGGAGTGTTCGCAGAGTTTTATATTTCCCTTAATATACACCGACTAAAAATTAATAATGATGAAAAAGAAACAGAGGGATTAATAAAAATCAGACGTAGAGAGGATGTTCAGGACACTATTATCTCCAGACTAAGGTTGGTTTTTCACTTTCATTTGCTCGTGTTTGTTTTTGTAAAGTATTTGGGTATGCTGTAAAATGTACCTGCTGTAAGTGAAGAAGAAACTTTGCCTTGCATCTTCTTGTAAATGTATTTTTGGAACATTTGTATACTCTCTATAAAATAAGTAAAAAAAAAAAAAACAATTTTCCAGCATATGCTGGTACACAAGCCTAGAGTGTCCTCTAGTGGCTGTCAGTGTGAAAATAACAAACGTGAAATTATATATTTTATTATTAAAGTTTCACCTTAGTATAAAGAAAAATTGTGGCTTAAAGTCTGGAAAATACAGTAATAAATAACATGTTAATAGCATATGACTCAAATGCCAATGACCTTTTATGGTAAAATGTAAGCACGCAGACATTTGAGACGCATCACATTGACTGACTAACAACCTCATACATGATAATGTTTTAACACCTAATGTTTGAGGTAATTTGGATGTTTTGTTCAGACAGTGAAACTGTGACTGTGTAAACATATTTCAGTCCTTGTAACATAAGCAATACCTAGCACTGCAATCTATACAGAGCAATCATTAGAGTAACGACAACAACAATAAACTAACTAATAAAGATAAGTTTAAGTTTAAGTTTTAACAAGCCTAGTACTGGATTGTCTGATGAACTGCAAGCTGTTTTAATGTTTGCTTGAATGATTATAAAGGTGTGTTTGTGATTTTGTGTATGTATGTGTGTGTGTGTTTCTGGTCTTAATATATAAAACGTCAATGCTTTCAAATCTCAAAGTTTAAATGAGAATACAGTGGTATGAAAAAGTTTGGGCACCCCTGATCGTTTTCAAGATTTTCTTTTATGTATCATTGGTTGTTCGGAACAGCAATTTCAATTAAATATATCATATAGCAAACACCCCTCCTTGAACTGCAACCTTAACGTGGTGGAGGGGGTTGAGTATCTGAATGAACCTAGGAGCTATGTTGTCGGGGCCTAATGCCCCTGGTAGGGTCTCCTAAGGCAAACAGGTCCTAGGCATCAGACAAATAGGCATCAGACAAATAGTGGTTCAATACCCCCTCCACTCCCCCCGATAAAAAAATGATAAAACCAAAGAGGATCACGTCGCCCGGATGGATGTCACCGGGGCCCCACCCTGGAGCCAGGCCCGGGGTTGGGGCTTGCAGGCGAGCGCCTAGTGGCCGGGTCCTTGCTCACGGGACTCGGCCGGGCTCAACCCGAACAAGGAATGTGAGCCCGCTTTCCAGTGGGCCCACCACCTGCAGGAAGGCCCACAAGCCTTGTGATTTGAGTGGCGGTTGTGGGCGGAGACCCCGACGGCCCAATCCCTGGACAACCACTCTGGCTATGGGGACATGGAATGCCACCTCGCTGGGGGGAAAAGAGCCTGAGCTCATGCGGGAGGTTGAGCGATACCGACTAGATATAGTCGGGCTCACCTCCACACACAGTTTGGACTCTGGGACCCAACTCCTTGAGAGAGGCTGGACCCTTTTCTACTCTGGAGTTGCCCGCGGTGAGAGACGGTGTGCTGGCGTAGGCTTACTTATAGCCCCCCAGCTTGCCAGTCGTGTGTTGGAGTTCTCCCCACTGAGTGAGAGGGTCGCTTCCCTGCGCCTTCGGGTCAGGGACAGGTGCCTCACTGTTGTTTCGGCCTACGGGCCGAACAGCAGTGCAGAATACCCGGCCTTCTTGCTGACACTGAGAGGAGTACTGGACAGTGCTCCTCCCGGGGATTCCATCGTCCTGTTGGGGGACTTCAACGCCCACGTGGTCAGTGACAGTGACACCTGGAGGGGTGTGATTGGGAAGAACGGCCTCCCCGATTAAATCTGAGTGCTGTTTTGTTATTGGACTTCTGTGCTAGTCACAGTTTGTCCATAACAAACACCATGTTCAAGCATAAGGGTGTCCATCAGTGCACTTGGCACCAGGACACCCTAGGCCAGACGTCAATGATCGACTTTGTAGTTGTGTCATCTGAAATCCGGCCGTAATTATTCGGGGGGCAAAGCTGGATAGACCTGGCAGACCCAAATGTATCGTGAGGGTCTGTTGGGAACGTCTGGCAGAATCCCCAGCGAGGGGGGCCTTCAACTCCCACCTCCGGGAGAGCTTTGAACAGGTCCCGGAGAATCCGGCCGATAGTCGAACCTCGGATTCAAAAGGAACAATGCGGTTTTCGTTCTGGTCGTGGAAAACTAGACCAGCTCTATACCCTCCACAGGGTGCTTGAGGGTTCATGGGAGTTTTCCCAACCCGTCCACATGTGTTTTGCTGGACCTGCAACATGCACTGGGGCGGTTTGCAGTCGAGTGTAAAGCCGCTGGGATGAGAATTAGCACGTATAAGTCCGAGGCCATGGTTCTCGACCAGAAAAAGGTGGTTTGCACCCTACAGTTTAAGTATCTTGCGGTCTTGTTCATGAGTGACGGTAGGATGGAACGTTGGACAGGCGGATTGGTGCAGCAGCCGCCGTAATGCAGTCGCTGTATCGGTCTGTTGTGGTGAAGGAGCTGAGCCAAAAGGCAAAGCTCTCGATTTACCGGTCGATCTACGTTTCTACCCTCACCTATGGTCATGAGCTCTGGGTCATGACCGAAAGAACGAGATCCCGGATACAAGCGACTGAAATGAGCATTCTCCGCAGGGTGGCAGAGCACTCCCTTAGAGATAGGGTGAGGAGCTCTGTCACACGAGAGGAGCTCAAAGTAGAGCCGCTGCTCCTCCACATCGAGAGGAGTCAGTTGAGGTGGCTTGGGCATTTACATCGCATGCCCCCTGGACGCCTCCCTCGGGAGGTGCTCGGGTCCTGTCCCTCTGGGAGAGACCTAGAGGAAAACCAAAGACACGCTGGAGCGACTACGTCGCTAGGCTGGCCTGGGAGCACCTTGGGGTCCCCCCAGAAGAGCTGGAGGAAGTGTCAGGGGAGAGGGATGCCCAGACTGTTGCCCCCGAGACTCGGCCCCAGATAAGCGGTTGATGATGGATGGATGGATGGATGGATGGATATAGCAAACAAACAGTGGTATTTAAGAAGTGAAATTAAGTTTATAGAAATTACAGAAAGTGTGCAATAATTACTTAAACAAAAGTAGGCAGGTGCATAAATTTGGGCACACCAACAGAAAAATTACATCAATATTTAGTAGATCCTCCTTTTGCAGAAATAACAGCCTCTAAACGCTTCCTATAGCTTCCAATGAGGGTCTGGATTCTGGTTGAAGGTATTTTTGACAATTCTTCTTTACAAAACATCTCCAGTCAGTCAGTCAGGTTTGATGGTTTCCGAGCATGGACAACCCGCTTTAAAACAGACCACAGGTTTTCAATGATATTCAGCTCTGGGGACTGAGATGGCCATTCCAGAATGTTGTACTTGTTCCTCTGCCTGAATGCTTTGGTAGAATTTGAGCAGTGTTTAGGGTCGTTGTCCTGTTGAAGTATCCAGCCCCGGCACAACTTCAACTTTGTCACTGATTCTTGAACATTGTTCGCAACAATTTGCTGATACTGACTGGAATCCATCCGACCTTCAACTTTAACAAGATTGCCAGTACATGCACTGGCCACACATCCCCACAGCATGATGGAACCACCACCATATTTAACTGTGGGTAGCAAGTGTTTGTCTTGGAATGCTGTGTTCTTCTTCCGCCATGCGTACCGCCCCTTGTTATGTCCAAATAACTGAATTTTAGTTTCATTAGTCCACAGCGCCTTATTCCAAAATGCAGCTGGCTTGTCCAAATGTGCTTCAGCATACCTCAAGCGACTCTTTTTGTGGCATGGGTGCAGAAAAGGCTTCTGCCACATTACTCTCCCATACAGCATGTCCTTGTGCAAAGTGCACTGAATAGTTGAACAATGCACAGTGACATCATTTGCAGCAAGATCATGTTGTAGGTCTTTGGAGCTGGTCTGTGGGTTGAGTTTGACTGTTCTCACCATCCTTCGCCTCTGCTTATCTGAGATTTTTCTACCCACTACGGGCCTTAACTAGAACTGTGCCTGTGGTCTTCCATTTCCTCACTGTGTTCCTCACAGTGGAAACTGACACCTGAAATCTCTGAGCTAGCTTTTTGTATCCTTCACCTAAACCATGATGTTGAACAATCTTTGTTTTCAGGTCATTTGACAGTTGTTTTGAGGCTCCCATGTTGCCAGACTTCAGAGAAGATGCAAACGGGAGGACAACTTGCAACTGGCCACCTTAAATACCCTTTCTCATAATTGGCTTCACCTCTGTATGTACTGTAGGTCAAGGGTCAATGTGCTTACCAAACAAATTTTGCGTTCCAATAATTAGTGCTAGAGTGCTATTCAAATCAATAAAACAACAAGGGTTATTTGAGTGTAGGGCTCCCAAGTTTCTCCGACAAATATAGTCTATCACTGTATTATAAATGTTTATATAAATGACCTTACAAATTAACATCAACTCTAAATTTCCTTCTTGATTTCTATTTATCTATCTTTCTATCTATCTATCTATCTATCTATCTATCTATCTATCTATCTATCTATCTATCTATCTATCTATCTATCTATCTATCTATCTATCTGTCCGTCTGTCTGTCTGTCTGTCTGTCTATCCATCCATCCATCCATCCATCTATCTGTCTAGCTGTCTGTCTGTCTATTTGTCTTTTTGTCTATTTGTCTGTCTGTCTGTCTATTTATTTAAAAATTGCTCTAGTCATTTACTGGCTCGATGTTCCCACTCCAGTTCAAACAGAAACCTACAACCAACACTGACAACCACGCTATCCCGATGTATAAAGCAATTAAGATTAGGGAGGGAATGTAAAGATAGGTGTTGCAGTGGAAGTAAAGTGATGAAAATGTGGAATGGCTTCATGTCGTCTCAGCCTTTCCGGTTTGTGAAAGCTGGTAAATAGAGTGTTGGGGCGAAAAACTCCCCTGTTTGTTCAAATCCTTGGTCACACAATTAGATGTCAGAACTTCTTAAAGATTGGAAGGTACAAAGAAGACAGAGGGCAAGCAAAGGCCAACAACATCAAGACTAGGAAGAGGAAATCAGTAGTAGATTTAATGTTACAAACACATGGTGTTTCCTTTGACTGCTTTTTCCCAGAGAAGAAAAGTAAAGATCAGGTCGGGAATGAGTAAAATCTATGAAAGAGACAACGCTGACAGAAGAGTAAAACAGAATCTGCTTAGATACGATAGGAGTCAACTACAAAGTTGTCTTTCCCATATGTATCTCTGCCATTATCTCTGTTTTACCTTGAACAGGTATTTGTTATATATTTATTATATTTATTTAAACTGTATGTCTCTCAGCATTTATGTGGATGTAACAAAAAAGTAAACATTTTTGAAAAGCTGTTTAATTTCGCGTTTCTAATACATTTGATGTTTTTAAGTGTTATTGTGCTATTTATTGTATTGTGCAAAAAAAAAAAAAAAAAGGTGCAGTCTGGTAATTAAAACCTCAAGAGGATTCGTTCACTGAGATTAATTAAGATGAGGAAGTATTTTATGTAATTGTTTTGCATGAAACATTTTTCAATAAACTTCAAATCCATGAAGAAGAAAGGCAGGCATCACCAACTGTATCTGTCGGAAGACCAGAATTTCTTTTTGACAGGCACCTTGGGAGCCGTACCATACTCGCTCAAAAAAATGTTTTGTTTTTTTCAAATAGAGTCATAAATGGTAGGGATTACTGATTGCTATTTTGTTGTCAGTTGCTAAAAAATGAACAAAATTTTCTCTATGATCCTAACAAACTGCGGCGAGCCAGATTTGGCCCTTAGGCCACTAGTTGATAATCACTGCTCTAAGGTTTCTCACATTGCAATTATATGTTATGTTATTGTTTTGTAGGTCATTTGTTGGCTGCTGTGATGGGTCTGAAGGGTCTGAATATAAAATGGAGATATATGCATGACATTTTTTTTTACTTCAATATATGAGACACAGTAATTTTCAGAATGGCAATTCATCCTTTCAGAGCAGCACCTCAGTCAATTCAGTCATTTACAGTATGGTGTACACACACACAAACCCACAGCACACACACACTGAATGACATAAAAATGCATATACAGTTGAAGGAGTAAATACAAAATTAATATTAAGTGAAGTTATGCAGAGCAGGAATAATCCAAAGCCATTAAACACCACAGAGAGATAAATAATATATGTCCATACATGCAATGTTACAAATTATGCAGATGTTGTGTGGGGTCAGACGGATGTACCAATACAATCTGAAAGTTTTGATGTTACAATCCAGGTGTTTTGTAGTAACTTTGTTTGTAAAACTATATTGGGGAGAAATTTTGAAATATATATATATATATATAGTGTATATATATCAAGGGTGGATATTTCTGTCTTTAAGTGATTGAGGGAAAAACATTGGCAATACTGAATGTTTCAACTGTGTTTAAAACTAAAAAATGTCCATGGCTGCCACTCAACATAAAACTGGTCACTAATCATATTTTTTTCACAAAAAATGCAACAAATATGCTGAAACTGATATCAACATGGTTGTTTTCAAATATTTAAGAACATTTTCAAATTCTAGGCAAATATCGTGACAGCAAAACAATGGGTATAATTTCCCTCAGTTTTATTATTAAAAATAAAATATCAAATAGAGAAACCCTCAAATACTGTAGTTTGCATATAAAAAGACATCCATCCATCCATCCATTTTCATCCGCTTATCCGTTACCGGGTCGCGGGGGTAGCAGTCGCCACCCAAATCACATTGCACCGTACCAACCCCCCTGAACCTTCCTGCGGGTGGTGAGTCCACTGGAAGGTACCAACTGCCCTAACCGGGATTCGAACTTGCCCAGGAGGTGAACCCTGGGGTTCTACACCAATGACAGAGACATTGCCTCTGGGCCAAAGCGCCACATAAAAAGACATATATAGAAAAATAATTTAAAATAAACATATGGTTTAAATGTGTTGCAAATACTTACAAAATATGTTTTTACTGTATTTTAGTAAAATGTGTAAGATAAAAAAGTGTATAATCTGACAGACCTAATAAGAGATATATTACACTATTACACTGTCAAATATAAAAGAAGCATGAATGAGGACAAACGTTTCTTATTCTTAGCACTGAAACCAGAAAATGAGAGCATTAAGGTTTATGTCTGAGCTGCATACTATAAACCTCTGGGGGTTCATTTAGCAGACAGTTTTATCCATGTAATCAAATGGAAGACTTAAGCTTCTGTACAACAGTAACTGTTAAAAGCTAAATGTTTTAAATAAGACAAAATGGGGAAGATCGAGAAAAAAAATCTTGCTGCACAGGGAACTAATTGATCGTTATGTAATGGTTATTTTGCAAAATGGAGAGGAGGCCAGTAACAGAGCATAGTGAGGTCTATTCAACAGTAACAGGGTGAGAAGATACAGTATAGAAAAGCAGGAGGTGAAGGAAGTTAATCCTTATGTGACAAAAGGGACTTTAGGAAGTTGAGATGGAGGAGCAGAGTGACTGTGTTTGTGCAGTGAAGTGTATGTTCCTCAGATGGTTTTTAATCACGGTATATACCATGGATGACTATGACTAAGATGTACATATGTGTATTCTTCTTCTCTGTAAGCCTTGTGTGTGTCCAGGCTGTAAACACCCTGCATGTGTATACGTGTCAGAGGTGTGTGGGTGGATGTGCATTCACTCAGTTGTATTTTTGTGATCTGCATAGGCATGCAGTGCTAGGCTGACTTTGGCTGCTGTACTCCCAGGTTTACACACTGTAATTCTGGAGGCCTGCAGCCTGAGCTGGTACAGAGGAAGACAAGAAGAAGTGAAGAGCAAGAGGAGGAGAGATATAGGACGAGTCAAGAAAGAGACAGTGAATATTTAAGCTCTGCAGCAGTTGAAGAGGCGCAGTCCTATCTCGTCTGTCTAAAGAAGTAAGGAAATGTAAAAACATAGTATTATGCTAGTGAATTACTATCACTCTATTAAAATGGTTATTTTTAATACACAGGCTGAAGTTCGTCGATTTAGCTGTAACATTGTTAGCTTAATGCTAATAGTTTGCCAAGCCTAACTATAGTTTATCATTCCTATTTCTTATGTAATATGCCACACGATTGCTTCTCAAGCCTTTCATCATTATAGTTTATATCACATACGTCCTACATATTGTATCATCTGTATGCATTAATTGGCTCAATCCTTTAGAGTTCACTGTGTCGTGGGTCATGTGAGGACCTAGAAACAATTCCAAGTGACTTTAAAGAGAAAAGATTAGAGTGGATGGGGATGGAAATGCATGAGAGAGATAGAAGATGAAGGGTAAGATGGGTGCTGGATCAAACCAACAAAATGACACGTGTATTCTTGCTGACAACACACACACATGCACACACACACACACAGGCAATAACTGATTCTTATATATGTCTAATCTTAGTTCTTACCCAAAGTCTAACCTGACTCTAATTCTAATCCTAACTCCAAACTAAATCTTGTACCCTAAAAACAACCTTTCACTCAGTGGACACTACAAAAAGGGCCCTACCAGTGTCCTCCCAACAAGTACTTTCTCAGAAAATGTTCCCACAAGAATACCAATACGAACACACATCTGTTTTGTTTATTTTTTGTTTTTTTTTTACCCCAGCACCACATACCGTATTTCAGTGTAAATCTGGGAGCACATCCAGCACTGGACCCTGTTTCAGCAGAGGCTGCAGTTTTACTGATGGCTGGATGCTCAGTGTGAGTACGCTGTCATTTCCTTTGGACCATCAAATGCATATTTTCATTATTAGAGTGATAAAGCAGTTTTAAAGGCTTCAGTGGTTGCCTCGGGAATGCTTATTGTGGTAAATCTATGTGTGATAAAATGTGTGAAAAAACCAAATCACAGCAAGGATTAGGCCTGAGTAATTATAGGCGGGAATAATTGGCTTGTGTTCCTAATAACTAGGAGACAATATTTACCGATTATTTTGTATAAGATTGAAGATGCTGTGATTGGCCTCCAGGGGCAGGATTACACAAAAGAAATAAAGTCGTGTTTTTTTTTTTTCTTTTTATCCAATAAGCCTCTCTTTGTTGCACATTAATGCATTTAATATATGCTTTGCACTATGAAGCACAGTAAGTGCCTCTAATTGTGTCAGATTTATACTAAATAGATCACAAGAACATATTATAAGGTTATAGGAAGAAGTAAGCCTTTTTGACACCATGGTGTTAGCTGCGGTGGCTTAGCGACTATAGCAATGTGATAGCTAATACGTGACTGAAGTCATACAAGGTACTTTTAGACGAGAGGATCATGTGTCTGCTACTGTAACAGAGCTCCAGTAGATGATGATGAAATGAGGACAGTGAGAGACTGATGTGCTGCTGGGTTCCATCAATTTACACAGCTCCTTTATCACTGACATCACTGCAGAAGCAGGTGCCACTGGGAATATTTGTCACACATTTGAGACATATTTAATATACAAAAACAGGAAATGTACAGGTCATTTTGGAGCTTTTCAAAGGGAGAGTATGACATGCTAAAGAAAGGAAAACACAGCTCTATCAATGTTAGAATATTAGTCATGTGTACTTAATACTTTATAATTCTACTGTCTGTATTACGTTTCCTTATTTAAGTTAGGACTTGCTGGACTAGAAAGACAAAAAGCACATAAAGACCACATCCAAATTCAATAAAAACACAAACAAAATCTGGGTCCGTTCAGAAAAATCTGAAATAGTTCATGACTAATAACAATGACATTTGCCAATAATCCTGATTTCACAATACCTTAAAATTATTTTTAATGAGATCAATTCTGATCTAAAGTTCTGCATAGTTTTTTTCTTTTCTTTTTCTTTATTATTTCCTGGTGCTGCTCTGACTCTGGATTGAGATTTGGCCATATACCAACACAGCAGATCATGATCATTTTTTTTTATTATAAAGCATAATTTTGTGTCATATTTTTTCAGCAATGGACAAGCGCTGTTTTTCTCAGGTAGATGCCTATTGACCTTTTCCTCGCTGCCTTTACTCCTACAATTGCAAACATCACTGGTAAGATAGATAGATAGATAGATAGATAGATAGATAGATAGACAGACACACAGACAGACAGACAGACAGATAGACAGATAGATAGATAGATAGACAGACAGACAGATAGACAGATAGATAGATAGACAGACAGACAGATAGACAGATAGATAGATAGACAGACAGACAGACAGCTAGACAGATAGATAGATAGATAGCACTTTATTAATCCTTCGGGAGTTCCCTTTGGGAAATTTAGGGTGAATCAGTGTATCAATCACATTTGTTATTCACCTCACTTAACACTGTCCTAGTTCTGATGTGCCTGGACAATTTCTGAACCTCCAAAACACTACACCTTTCCCCAGAACTTTGTTTCCTCTCCACTGCTCTTTCTTTAGGACAGCTGTCTGCTCCTATTCACAAAGCCATGGTATGTTTATCGAGGACACAACCTTGGTGTCCCACAGAATTAGGCCTTCCCCTTATCTCGCCTCACATCCCTGATCCTGTCAATTCATTCATCCATACACAGTGCACCCAAAATGAACCTGAGGACTAATGACCAACCTTTTTTTTATTTCTTTATATTTTATTCCTTATTTCTGCACTGCTCCCACTCACATGTATCATAGCGGCCCGCCTGAATGGACTTAAATAAAAATGTTATCCCGGGAGCTCATAACTGCTATTTCCATTTTTTCTTTTCTTTCATTATATCCTTACCTTATCCTCTAAGACCAGTATTGCACTGCTGCTCTCTCTATTAACCTCTATTTTTTTCAGCTGACTAAAGCATTATTTTCCAAGTTGCCATCTGCAATATCTAAGGGAGGTCAGATGTGGGCCAAAATTTCAGGTTTGGCTTGTGGACTGGTCCTATCCAATGTCAATCAATAAGCCCCAAAGGTCAAACTAATTCTTAGAATAATTTTGCTCAACATGCCGTACAATGAAACACAGCAGCTGCTGCATAGGTAATGCGAGCAGAGGGTATATCAAAAATGACTTGATTATTGATTATCCTTGCACCGTTACTATGTCAGCCGTGTGGAGCTCTGTGTGTTCACATGCACAGAACAGAAAAGTGAAGCAGCCACGACACTGGACGTGTCAACAATGTGACCTGATGGAATGCAATTTACGACAAATGTGCTTGATTATTTAAAAAATCAATCAATCAATCAATTAGGTTAAGAAATAGATGAAAACATGTTATATGTTTTTTATATACACTATATAAACCTGTATTTGATCAAAAATGTATGTCAGAGCTGCTTATTTTTTCTGTAAGAATACAAATGTATTTGCCATTGTAGGAAAGCAGTAAAGCAAATCAATGAGATATGGTACAATGTGGAGCGTTGACATGGCTTATTTATAAAGCTAACATTTTCTGCAGTCCTCGTAGTTTTCCTTTCTCGTCAAACAGATGCTTTACAGTTCTCCACACACATGTACATGAGGAGGAGAAAGGCAACTTCATTGAAGTTTCCGCACAGTTATGCTTCCATTCACACAGGTTTGCTATATTTCATCTTTAGAGAGATTGACAGCTTTTGAAAGCAACATCAGCTCTACATCTCTTTATATCATAACATACAACAGATCCTTATTTTTCCTCCATTCAACTACACACAGTGGCACAGCTTTCCTGGTTTCCAAGAAGAAAAGAAAAAGATATAATAGCGGAATAGCTGCGGGGTCACAACTGGTTCTTTGGCACTATAGTATTTTTCCCAATAGGATGAGTGTGACAGCAGGTAAATTTGCCATTTCTTTTTCTCTTGTATTTTCCTCTTTGTTTGCTCCACCTTAGTCTTCTCTAACCCCTTCACCCCTCTCTGTGATATTTCAACAGTCTCTCCCACACACACACAAACAGACACACACACAGTGGGAGGTAAAATTCACATGCAGTGCCACACTTAAACTGATCCAAGGACAACAGAGGGAGTATGTCAGCTTCAATTTGTGTCCACCGTCCACTGTGTGTGGTCACCATGAGTGTAACTTGCTGGTCAGTGCACGTGTGCTTCCGTATGATTGACACACCCTGCCATCTACTACAAATCACCAACATCAATTAAGCGAAAGAAGCCACCTGAAAGCACTCAGGAGGGCAAAAGACCCTGAAACAAAGGTTACGAAAGTGGCTCTTTAGTAGTTCTGTCACACTGAGCTGAGTGGGGTGGGACAAGAGGAAAGACACAGGGTTAAAATGAATACAGGGTTTTCCACTGTGTAAATTAAGCAGAGGTGGCTACATAATATTTACTAAAGAACTTGAGCTGAGGCACAAGAATGATCTACTCAACCTGCTACGTAGAAGCAACTTACATATCAATAAGCATCCTAGGTCATAGTAATCAATAAGTTTAACATCACAGGAAGTTTAAGTGTTGAATTATCAGCTATTCCTGCTAAAGTTGTCTTCATTTTGGTAATGGTACAGTTACGCTCAGCATTTCCCTGCTCAATGTATGGTTTGTGGCAAACAAGATTAAAAAACTGCGACAGAACCATGTTTTTAGGAGAATTCAGACAGATGATGATGGTGTCTTGCAATGTCATTTTTATATAATGAGCTTTGCTCAAAAGGAGCGTCACATTATGTCCAAAATTAGACCTACTGCAGCTGAGGAGTAAGGGAATTTTGTTTAGGTAAATTAATCCAAATTTACCTACATATAGTTGTGAATTGAAAAGTGGCGTCTGCCATTAATTTGTTCTGACAACTGGGGGATGAGGAGGCTACACTTTTAAAGAAGTGCCTACACATATGGAAAAATTATAATTAGGGATGTCCGATATTAACTTTTTGCTGATATTCAATATGTTGATATTGTCCAAACATTAAATTTCTGATTCCAAAATCAATGGATACCATGGGGCAGTGGTGACCCAGTGATCAAGGAAGTGCCGCCTGCTCACTAAGGTGATGGTTTTAAGCCAGTGTTTTTCAATTATTTTCTGCCATGGCCTCTCTAGGAGACAGTTATTTCACACCTGCCCCCCCTACCCGAAAATTGAAATATTATTGAGCCCTTGGTAATATTTATTTATTTATCTGTACACCACTGTATAAGTTGCTGGCACCAGTATTCTGTATACAATCCCCTTATTATCAATATAGATTATTAAAATGAGCTACACTGCTCGATAACAAGTTTCACATATATTAAGTAACTGACAAGCAGACGAAAATGTCTTTGATGCTTAGATGAGAGGGTTAAATGTATATTTCTGGGGGGCTGAAAATAATTAATTGGTTTTTAGTTGTTTTTAATAGCGAAAATCTAAATACAATAAACAATATTGTATACGTGTTTGAACACATTATCTTGGTACTAAGCCCACAGAGATGCCATAAACAACCCTTGTCATACAACCAGGAAACAAAAGTTTTCCATAAAACATGGAGAGGCCACAGTAGACCCAAATTGATTTGCAAGTTCTAACTCAATATAAGCATGGCCAGGGTTACATCCCAGTGGGCTTCAGTGCTTTTGTCTTTTGTAAAATTAAATGGAGATGCACGAACAGAGTCTCTCCTCTGAGTGCAGATAAAAAGGGACGATGAGGTTAACTGAGAATAGATTGTAAACATCATCCTCATACACCTCTCAGAGATTGTCTGGTGATTTTGCCTCCTCTTGTCTCTGTCAACAAACGCGCACACATACATAGCAAGGGGAAAATTTGTAAAGCACAGACAAATCCATCAATTCTATTCTTATTATATGCATTCAGGTTTTTCCGTTTTCTGCTTTTAATCCATACGTCTTCAACAATATTCCCTCTGATATCTTAGCCCTGGTATTGTTACCAATTTCCCTAATCAAAAATCCCTAATAAAAGCTCTTTTGTCTCTTCATTCTTCACAGTTTTATTTTACTTAGCCTTCACTTAACTCCAAATCTTTTCAATCTGCCTTTTTGATGTGACTCATTGGCCCCGTTCTCTCGGGCTTCCCTCTTTTTTTCTTATCATACTCCCATACTGACATTTACATAATTGTTATAATCAGTTCCAGTGGGGCTACCCCTTTATCTAATGTTCCTAAAATAATAATGGCTCACATGTGGTAAAGAGCTTCATTCTGGTGCCTTACACGGGGGATGTGTGGAATCCTTTTGTTGATGGTCATTTTATGGTTCACATTGATATATTGTATATCTGTAGGTGTTAATGCATATTCAGCCAGTGATTGAGAAAATACTCTAATGACCAAGTGCATCACTTGAGAGGCTTAGTCAACATGGCTGAACTAGAGCCACAGATCAGATACAACAGCATTCCATTGGCACCCCCACTCTGGCAGCATTTTGACTTAACTTGACACAACTTATGAGGCAGTGTTTTCAACTTGGGGTTGTGGTCTGTGGGGTTGCCTGCAATTCAAATGTGTGTCTGCATGTGTGGTTTGCTAAGAGCGGAGAAATGCCTGTAACTTTAATTTGAATGCAAAGACAAAGTATTTCGATATGTTCAAGAAGATCATGCACAAATTGGTATATATGCCTGAGTACACACATGTGCATGGCTGAGTGCGTAAGAAACTATAGATGGTACAGATGGTCTTCGACTCATGTCACAGTTCCGTTCCTCTTGAGCGACGTAACTTTATTTTCGTTGTACGCCGGTGCACAAAGCCATTGGAAGAGTCTGACTTTCACTTGGGAGCTATAATAATGGAGCAAAAAGTTCCCAACGGCATTAACAAAACATTAGCATGGTAACTAAGTCCCATGCCACCTAAATGGTGAGTTACAGTGGTATGAAAGTTTGGGCACCCCTGATCATTTTCAAGATTTTCCTTTATCCTTTATCATTGGTTGTTCTGAACAGCAATTTAAATTACATATATCATATAACAAATAAACACAGTGATATTTAAGAAGTGAAATGAACTTTCTAGAAAGATTTACAGAAAGTGTGCAATAATTACTTAAACAAAAGTAGGCAGGTGCATAAATTTGGGCACACCAACAGAAAAATTACATCAATATTTAGTAGATCCTCCTTTTGCAGAAATAACAGCCTCTAAACGCTTCCTATAGCTTCCAATGAGGGTCTGGATTGTGGTTGAAGGTATTTTTGACCATTCGTCTTTACAAAACATCTCCAGTTCAGTCAGATTTGATGGTTTCTGAGCATGGGCACCCTGCTTTAAAACAGACCACAGGTTTTCAATGATATTCAGGTCTGGGGACTGAGATGGCCATTCCAGAACGTTGTACTTGTTTCTCTGCATGAATGTTTTGCTAGAATTTGAGTGGTGTTTAGAGTTGTTGTCTTCCAGCCCCGGCGCAACTTCAACTTTGTCACTGATTCTTGAACATTGTTCACAAGAATTTGCTGATACTGACTGGAATCCATGCGACCTTAAACTTTAACAAGATTGCCAGTACTTGCATTGGCCACACAGCCCCACAGCATGATGGAACCACCACCAAATTTAACTGGGTAGCAAGTGTTTGTCTTGGAATGCTGTGTTCTTGTTCCGCCATGCATACCACCCCTTGTTATGTCCAAATAACTGAATTTTGGCTTCTGCCACATTACTCTCCCATACAGCATGTCCTTGTGCAAAGTGCGCTGAATAGTTGAACGATACACAGTGACATCATTTGCAGCAAGATCATGTTGTAGGTCTTTGGAGCTGGTCTGTGGGTTGAGCTTGACTGTTCTCACCATCCTTCGCCTCTGCTTATCTGAGATTTTTCTTGGCTTGCCACTACGGGCCTTAACTAGAACTGTGCCTGTGGTCTTCCAATTCCTCACTGTGTTCCTCACAGTAGAAACTGACACCTGAAATCTCAAAGCTAGCTTTTTGTATCCTTCCCCTAAACCATGATGTTGAACAATCTTTGTTTTCAGGTCATTTGACAGTTGTTTTGAGGCTCCCATGTTGCCAGTCTTCAGAGAAGATGCAAAGGGGAGAACAACTTGCAACTGGCCACCTTAAATACCCTTTCTCATGATTGGCTTCACCTGTGTATGTAGGTCAACGGTCAATGAGCTTACCAAAGAAATGTTGTGTTCCAATAATTAGTGCTAAAGGTATTCAAAACAATAAAACAACAAGGGTGCCCAAATTTATGCACCTGCCTACTTTTGTAATTATTATTATGTGGAATAATTACTTAAGTAATTATTCCACACTTTCTGTAAATCCTATAAACTTCATTGCATTTCTTAAATATCACTGTTTGTTTGCTATATCATATATTTAATTGAAATTGCTGTTCCGAACAACCAATGATACATAAAGGAAAATCTTGAAAATGATCAGGGGTGCCCAAACTTTTTCATAACACTGTATAACACTGTACATTGGAATGATGGAACAAGACATTCTTAATACGTTTTTAGGAGATGGTGACTTAACCACAAAATGGTGTAGGTCAATGATAACATAAACCGAGGACTTTCTACATGACATCAGATTAAAATTGTACTTAATTTTTTAAACACACAATGGAAGGAACACGACCAGACTTGCACGGCTGGTTCCAACTCACTTGACATAATGTAATGATTAAATGTGACCTTGATTTCAGAAACACTGCAGTCTTCAGGTCATCAATTCCTGTGTAAAGGACAATTGACTCTGGTTTCTTGACCAAGAGATGGACAACATGTGTTTATGAAAAGGAGAACAGAGCGTAGCAGACTAGGAGAGGGAGGAGGAGGAGTTAAATGATGTGACTCCATTATGACTGTCATTTCTCTCTTTTCCCTGGATTTTTAATGTTGCTGGATAAAAGTATAAATCTGCTGCCATTTGTGTAGTCATTAGGGATGTTGAAGATGAAGCCAGCCACTAGGGTACACGAAGCCGTGTTTATAGTGCCGGTCCCAAGCCCGGATAAATGGTGATGGTTGCATCAGGAAGGGCATCCGGCGTAAAACGTTTACCTAAATCAAATATGCAGATCAATAAAACGATTTCCATACCGGATCGGTCGAGGCCCGGGTTAACAACGACCGCCAACAGTGCCGTTGACCAACAGGGCACTGATGGAAATTGGACTACTGTTGGTCAGAGTCAGAGCCAGAGACAGAGAAGAAGAGGAGGGCGTTTGGTTAGGAGAAAAAGAGAAAAGATGAAGAATAGAAGTGTTAGTCTGAAGTTTGGAACTTTGAATGTAGGTACAATGACAGGGAAAAGCAGAGAAATAGCTGATGTGATGGAGAGAAGAAGAGTAGATATTTTGTGTGTGCAGGAGACCAGGTGGAAGGGCAGTAACGCTAAAACCATTGGAGGAGGCTACAAACTGTTTTATCATGGTTCAGATGGGAAGAGAAATGGAGTAGGGGTGATCCTAAAGGAAGAATATGTAAGAAATGTGGTAGAGGTGAAAAGAGAGTCAGACAGGTTGATGTGTGTGAAGGTAGAAGTAGAAGGAGAGATGATTAATGTTGTTAGTGGTTATGCCCCACAGGTGGGCTGTGAGTTGGAAGAAGGAGAAGGAGAAGTTCTGGAAGGAGCTAGATTGGATGGTAGAGAGTATCCCCAGGAGAGAGAGAGTGGTGATTGGAGCAGACCTAAATGGTCATGTAGGGGAAGGGAACAGAGGAGATGAGGAAGTGATAGGCAGGTTTGGTGTTAGGGAGAGAAACATAGAAGGTCAGGCAGTGGTAGATTTTGCAAAGAGAATGGAAATGGCTGTGGTAAACACATATTTCCAAAAGAAAGAGGAACATAGGGTGACTTACAAGAGTGGAGGCAGGTCCACACAGATAGATTATATTCTATGTAGAAGATGTAATCTGAGGGAGATTAGAGACTGTAAGGTGGTGGCAGGTGAGAGTGTAGCCAAACAACAGCGGATGGTAGTGTGCAAAATGACGATGGAGGTGATATATACATATATATATATAAAACTCTTTATATTCTTTTGGGATCAATAAACTATCTATCTATCTATCTGTCTGTACTTTGTTTGCAAATCTATCTGATCCAAGGCAAAGCATTTATACTTGATGTGGTTTACTATGTGTTTTTCAATGGCCATGTAGGATTTATCTTCAACATCTTCAACATAATTTATTTGGAATATTTTATGCTTGATATTCAGTTCTTTTTTGCATTCATTTTTAATTTATAACTACATTTCCTTTTGTTTGACATTTCTCTTGTGTCATTTTTTCTGTTTCTTTTTTTTTCTTTTTACCTGTTTTATGCTGTTTTATTAATTTCTTAATCTAGTCTCCCTGTCTGCCTTTATTTGTTGATTATCTTACATTTTTGTGGCGCCTTGTCTTGTGTACAGTTTTGTCTTTTATAGTTTATTTCCTCTTCTCACATTGCCTATTTGTAACATTGTTTCATCTTTTCTTATATATTTTGTTGTTTTGTGTTACTTTATCTTGTCTGACTCTCACCATATTGGTTGTCTTTCTTTAGAGACAGATTGCGCACCACAACCAATGTCCTTGGAGATTCCATTGGTGCAGGTATAGTGGAGCACTTGTCCCGTCATGAGCTGCAGAAAAAGGACCCGGAGGTTGGAAACTTAGTGGTGGAGGAAACAGACAAGAAGCCTTACCAGCTCATTAGCCAGGAGAATGAGTATGAGAAAGAAAGACACGTCGACAGCGAAACCAAGATGTAGGTACTCCTATTTTTTTCAGGCGTGGTTGGGTGTGTTGGGGCATTGAAATGAACCATACTCTGGTTTACATTTATGGAGGGTTACTGTTATATGCTGCATGCTGTCCAGCATTAAGTTCTACAAAAGTTAAGGGTCTACAAAAAGCTTTTCTGTGACACCAACATCTTGAGTAGGCCCTTGGTGCAATGTTTTCCTCAGCATAACTAGGAATCTTTCTAAATCTACAATGCGTTTTAATGCGTTTAACTACGGGTGGCAGCTGTTAATAATAGACATGAACTTCTGTAAAACTTGGTGGTTTGTGGCCTGCATGCCATATTACTCTTCTATCATTTCTGCAATAACTCATTTCTCCCACTGGAGGCCAGTATGCCAGCTGTAGATCTCAGTCAATTCTTAAATACATGTTCCAGCTTTGAAAACACATTTTTGCCTCATAGTAAATCATCTCTTACTGTAAACTAGAAGTAATGGACATTTTGAGATTAAACTCTGTGCATTTCTGAACTCCTCTTTTTGATTCAACACATACACTATAGCCAGAATACAGGTTTCATTTACTGAATGTCGCCAATGTTTCTCCCCAAAATCATCTGGCCCTTTTATCATTGGAAACAGAAATAAAAATTTGATTTTTTTTGTTTAAAAAGCTATGTTAAGCAACTGGATGTGAATTTTCTAAAAGAAGACGTTTTACCTCTCATCCAAGAGGCTTCTTCAGTTCTAACTAGTGGTGTGGAGTGCAGCAGATATATACTCCATGTGTGAAAAAATAATGCTGCTTCAGCTCCACCCTGTTGGGTGAAAGTGTAAAACAGTTGTTAAAAGTCTGGTGGGTCATTGTGGTCCCCATCAGAATGGTTTCGGTCACCTGCCTCTTTGTTGTGTGAAACTGAGGTGAATCTTTTGGGTATTGTTTCTAATAGTGCTTTGTATGTGGGTGATAGGTTTAGAGACAGTAGCAATAGGCAGAAGACAGGAGGAGGAGCTGGAGGTGGCAGAGTTAAAGATGCTAAGATTCTCTTTAGGAGTGACAAGAATGGACAGGGTCAGGAATGAGGTCATTAGAGGGACAACACAGACAGGAAGGTTTGGAGAAAAAGCTAGAGAAGCCAGATTGAGATGGTTTGGACATGTGCAGAGGAGGGACTGTGGATACATCGGTAGAAGAATGTTAGAGATGGAGCTACCAGGTAGGAGAAAGAGAGGAAGGCCAAAGATGAGATATATGGATGTAGTGAGGGAGGACATGCAGATAGTTGGAGTCAGAGTAGAAGATACAGAGAACAGGGAGAGATGGATATCAATGATCTGCTGTGGCAACCCCTGAAAAAAAAAAAAAAGGGACAAAGCCGAAAGAAAAAGAAGAAGAGTCATTAGGGATGTTGCAGATAACTAACACAGAAATTACATATGGAAGACTGGTCACCTCCATGTAAGGAAGCAGTGGAGTCTGTAGATGCCTGGATGGCTGTAGATTTGTGTGGAGAGAGATATAGTTTCTTATGTAAGAGGGTAATGGAGCAGAAAGCTAATTCTACCACAGTGCAGCTGTAATAATTATGACTGATCTCAGGTGCCTGCTATTATCATTTTTGCTAGACAACTGTATACATATGCATTAAATATAATGGGGATAAATGTCAAGGCGAGGTGGTGAGGAGTGAAAAAGAGAGTGCACTATGGAGAATAGGAGGACGTGAGAGAGATCATAGGAGTTAAAAAAGAGAAGAGAGAGTTCCACTAAAGATATACTAAACTTGAATCTTAATTAAGGTACAGACCCAATTTCTGTCATTAAAGAGGTTCAATAGGAAGTAGGAAAAAGGAGCAACAACAGAAAAAGGAGGACAGCAACACAGAACCACAAAAACGCTCAGGTAATATTATTATGTAATAATTACAGACTTGGGTCGCTATAATCTTTGTTCTTTGAATTAAAAATTGAAGCCTTGAAAAATGATCCCATGAGCTTTAAGCATTTCTAGGCCATATAAGGCCAATAATAATGTAAATAAGAGGCTGTGTAGGGCGAGGCTTGATGAAGTCATTTCAGTGTACATTTATCAACTTTGGGTCATTTTTGTTAGCAAACAACTTACGACTTAAGGACAAAGCCCAATCGGTACTGAGCTCATCCTGTAAACTGAGTAAACAAATAAGAGCGAGAGCAAATTTGTCATGTGCTGGAATGTTTGAATGTTTTTTATTACACGTAAAAACAGCTCCACATTTGTAAACCAGGTTGAACGGTCCTTAAAAGATGTCCTTAGTACAGTATAATAATTTAAGGTGATTGCAAATGTTGTTTCTAATGGTACAACACACCAACACACAGGCTGTACATGTGCACTTTATATGTCAGTATCCTAGTGGTTGCTTTTTATATGTGCTCTCAAGGCTTTCCATTATTCAAGCAACCTTTAAATCTAGGGAGTGGGTGGTTGTCCCATATAACATACACGGAAATGCACACAGTATATTTATTATGGCACATTTCAGTCATGAAAGTAGTCTAGTACAAGAGAAGTACAGTACATTTGACGTTATGAGAGCGGGAGACCGAGAGACAGAGAGAGAGAGCGTGAGAGAGAGAAATATAGAGAGAGAGAAAGAGAGAGAGAGAGAGAGAGGTACTCTATAATTTATTTAGCAAAACAACCAACGTTAATTGAATTTATTTCCAGAGATAGACGTCTCTTGAAGGAAAGGTCACAAAATCATCACAGAGGATGATAAAAATGGAAGACCTTGCAAATTTCACGGGAGCGAAACATTTATTTAGTCGTTACACTCCATAACATGTTGCCAAGAGTGAGTTTAAAAAAAGGTGGGTGTTAAACTGTAATAGTAGAAAAAGCTAACAGCTAGCAGCAGCAATAAAATAAAATGTAATTTAAATTTAAATTTAATTTATTTTTAAAGAAGGTATGAATATGCAGCATGCAACTAAAACAACTAAAACTTGTTGTGCTTGGTGGACAGTGTAACTATTACATTAATGATGCATTTTCTTCTCTTGTCTACATTCTATTTGGTCATTGATGAGAGCATTATGGACATTCTGGGGTTTTTGTATGTATATAATGTAGTGCCACGGAGCATACATTTGTCAAATTAGAGTGCTTTTGACAGTGTGTTGATTTTATGCTACTTTGTTCTTAGTACTGAGCTAGGATAGTGTTGCATTGCACTTGCAATATTATTTTAAGAACAAACAATGTATCCCAAGTTATCTTTTCATTTTGAATTATTTAGCGACCAGGAGGACAACTCTACTTGTTTACTGATATCTTCAAATAAAGGGGTCACAAACGTGGTGCCCGGGGGCATCTGGTTGCCCCCGTGGCCTACCTAAGGTGCACATGGACTATGTTAAAAATGAAAACTAGTCAACAAGAGGGTAAAAGACAGTACTGTTACTGTGCTTTTTGAATCAGTTCCATTTGCAAAGATATTCAAATGGGTGCAATAGTGATGGTAAGAAGAGTTTCCACTATTGTCTCTTCCAGAACTAATTATTATTCCTTTGTTTAGGAAGTCTGTATCAAACAAGTAAACAAGTCTCTGTATTACTAAGTATGTCATGATTTAAACTGGTAATGACCCAAATGCAGGCTCATACGACGTTAAGTGAGAAACAAGGATTTATTTTCTAATTCAACAGGAATCACAAAGAACAATAGTTAAAGTCAATCTGGACGTTAGCTACCACGGTGGCTGAACAAACGATCTGACGACCAGGGTTTTTATGCCGTCAGAGTGATGGGTTGATTGAAGGCAGGTGCTGAGGAACGGCAGGTGTGCTTCAGTGATTAACCAGGCAAACCAGGCAACCAGGGAAATGTGTCACACCCACCACATAGACAGAGACAAGTGCACAACACAAGAATGGGGAAAACACAGGGAACGACAGTCACGACTGTCATCGTGACAATAGATGTGTAGAGAACTCGCTTTATTATTTATAGTGGTTTTTGGTTGTATATTGATTGAACAGAGTTATCAAGGTTAAGTTTTTTCAGACCTGCTTCTCCTTGCACCCACAGTTCCATCTGAAATTGTGAACTTAGGAGTTTCAAACTAATCACATTTGCCTCTTCAAAACAGTTACCACATGCCCCAAAAGAGGGTGCTCCCGTCACCTTGCCTAATGTGTACAAGAGGTATTTGATTTGACATTAGTTTGTTAGCAACCAAGCTAAACCTTAAAACATTGTTAATTGATGCCTAAATATAAATGCTTCTGGAAGGGCAAATTTATAAGAATGTCCCTTGAAGTTTCTTACAGCTTTGTGGAAGATGCTAAATAATGTTCGCTTTAGCAGATGCTAATATGTTGTAAGCTGTTAGCAATTCAAAACCTAAATGTGTGCTTTCTACACAGCAAATACAACAGCAAGGCATCTGTAGAAGTCAGAAGTCAATTTTGGATTTTACCAAATACAGTTGCATACGTTTTAAGCATATAGCACTGTTGCTTGCTAACTAACCTTTGCCTTCAAAGTAGTTACTGTAGTTACTGCTACATTTGACATTGCGGCTCACTACCTGCCCTCGCTTTTCACCAGACAACCTTAGATTTCTTACCAGAAACAATTGGTAAATATTTTTAACAAAATTTCATTGAAATATCTTGCTGTAATTTTAATTACTTAATTACTGCAAATGTGTGCAATGTAGGGTTGCACTATGTCCACAAAAAAAGGGGGACATCTCCCACGGATTTTCATTAAAGCAGCCGTGAAGTCTACCAGTGATAATGTCTTATTAGTATCAACAATCCTCTGATGGAATGTTCAAATTCCCTGCACAGAAACAATCTGACCAGTTTGGAATTGCAACTTGAAGTTGACATGAAAACCATTCACCCGTCCCGCTCCCCACACACACATACATACGCACACACTCAAAGACACACGTACACACTCCTCTCACTATCCTCTGTAATCCTTCTCCTTAACAAATTGACAGAGAGTTTAGAGTTTGTTAGTGAAAACAAGAGGGAATTTAATCGCCATGACACCAGCAGGGGAATCTAATAGGGGAGACACTAGTGGGGCTTGTTTAATGATTTTCTCCTTTCGCTATTTTCAATTAGACTACCTTGCTGTGATCTCTGCTGAGTCTTTCTCTCCTTTTTGTGTAACCCTCTCCATCTGTCAGTGTTAATTTATTTCTTTCTACCTATCTTTTGCTCACACTCTGCTGGTTTGTTTGCCTTCGGGTTTGTGAAGTTTTTTTTTCTTTTTATAGCTGCAAACATGAAGAGAAACAAATGAAAAAAAAACTTTAACTTTAGCATTAAATGCTAAAATATTGAATTGGGTTAGTTACTTTTTCCTTAACCATTTATAATGCTAGTATGCTATATGCTAATCAATAGGTTATACTTTTAATCATGCAGTTATTATAAGGAATGTAAATGTGTTTTTTTTATCAAAGTTTTAAAAGCACAGACAGAACTTTCCATTTCGTCTAAACCTTTTAGAGCAGGGCTGTCAAACTAGTTTTGGTTCAGGGGCCACGTACAGCCTAATTAGATGTCAAGTGGGCCAGACCAGTAAAATCATTACATAATTACTTGTAAGTAACAATATGTCCATATTTTGACCTTTAGTTTCCATGCAAAGTACAATATTCATATTTAATGATATATAATTTGACAAAACATCATGAACATGAAGTGTTTGTGCATTTTTTTAACTTTCAAAATTTATCAAGCAGGCTTGAATGAATCCGCTAGTGGGCCAGTTTTGGCCCACAGGCCTTATATTTGACACCCCTGCTTTAGAGAAACACAGCAGTTCACTAATTTCTCAAGCAACTACAGTCACAAAGCTGCATGTTAATTCTTCTGATGCCGCTTTAACTCACCACGTGCCAGAAAAAGAACCATGTGTTTACAAGAGTAAACCTGGCAGAAATAATAATAATAATAAAAAAGTCTGGGCTTTTTAAAGATGCTCTCTGCAGGAACAAGGAGGAATTAATCCAGCTTTATTAAACATACATGAATACTACAGTTCCACGTATCATGAGATGATAACATTAGGAGCCATGGTAATGGTAATTTGGGGAAATATAGGGATATAAATACTACATAAACTTCCTTTTATGGTGTTTTAATCAGTATTTAGTAGTATTTTGAATTATCCAATGACTGTTGAAGCAAAGTTGTCGTCTGATGTCTATAGTCAAAACTGATGACTTGAACATCCTTCTTCATTTATTTGTTTTTATGTCAATTTAAAGCTGCTGAGATCATTTCAAATATAGATATAAAAACACATAGTTCAAACATGAAAAAAAACACTTGGTCGCATTTAAACATATCATGAATGAATGTTAGTGTGAATATTTCTGACACGCACCCTATAAACAGAGTTTCTCTGACCCTCTGACAGTCAGTAGGTCACATCACTTCTACCCCATGAGCCAACTGGCATTTTATCTTTAATCTATCCCTAATTAACTGTCAGATGCGTTCATGTCTTCATTCCATTACCCAGCGGTGAAAGGGCATTCCGTTACCTTAGGTGGCAGGTCATTTAGTTTTTCCCAGTGACAGGACATTCCTTTGGCCGGGAATCATCGGGCGTCAAGCAAGAGCGCAGATCTGCTGTGGAATGTGCGCATATGAGACGTGAGCATGCCGAGGGTGATTTTGTGTGTGTGTTTACAGAGATGTAATACTTGACTAATCTCCATAGGAGGCCTAACAATGTATAGAGAATATTTTTAAAAAGAGATTCTTGGTTGATTAAGGTAAATATCAAAAAGAAGAGAAATGATCTGGTCAGCCCTATTGAACATCATTGTTGGCAAATGCCTGTGTGTGTGTGTCAGAGAGCAACACGTGTTAAAGACGGGTATCTCTTTGAATAAAAGGGCAATGAAGTGCTCACCTGCTGACTGGTCAAGGTGTGGATTGTGCTTTTGAAGTCAGGGCAGACCAAGGACTATTGGGGCACAAGAGGAAGGCATCACATGGAACTGAATGGTTTCACGATGGTTACCAGAGAGCAAGAGATGAAAGGACTCTGTGCGGTGGGTGACCTGAGCGAGAAATTCTCCATTAAGAGCATTAGCCTGTGTGGAGAGCGGTTGACTTTTATTAAAGTGTTTTTACACAATAGATGTCTTTAGTTCTTCAAAAATCTGCTGTCCTACAGCACGTGGTCATTTTGAAAGACACTTTGTCATATGCCTTTTCTAAATCTACAGATACACAATGTAGCTCTTTCTGACCTTTTCTGTACTTCTCCATCAGCATTCTCAAGGCACATATCGCATCTGTGGTACTCTTCCTAGGAATGAAACCATACTGTTGTTCACAAATCTCCACTTCCTGCCTCAACCTAGCTTCAACTACTCTTTC
>NC_024328.1:20994888-21009673 GCF_000523025.1 Cynoglossus semilaevis
GTCTCTAAAATTCAGGAAATTTACCCAGTCAGGAAATTTACCGCCACTTCTCCTAAGCACTTCCATACTTCCACTGGTATGTCATCAGGGCCAACTGACTTTCCACTCTTCATCCTCTTCAGGGCTTTTCTAACTTCATCCTTTCTAATCTGATCTACCTTCTTCCTAATAGTTTCTGGCTCCTCATTCCTACGTTCCCTTTCATTTTCCTCATTCAACAACTCCTCAAAGTACTCCTTCCATCTTCTCAGCACACTCTCCTGACTTGTGATTACGTTCCCCTCTCTGTCCTTAATCAACATCACCTGCTGCACATCCTTCCCAGCTTGATTTCTCTGTCTCGCTAATCTATACAACTCCTTTTCTCCTTCCTTTGGGTCCAAACTCTCATACAACTCCTCATATGCCTTTTGTTTAGCCTTGGCCACTTCCCTCTTCACCTCCCTTGTCCTCTCTTTGTACTCCAGTCTGTTCTCTTCTGTTCTGTCACTATCCAATCCCTTCTTTGCTAATCTCTATCTCTGCACACTCTCCTGGACCTCATCATTCCACCACTAGGTCTCTTTGTCCTCCTTTCTCTCTCCTTTCTCTCTCTTATCAGAACTGCACCTACTGCACCTTCTGCACCTACTTCTTTCCTGAAGTCTTTACAACATGTCTCTTTCCTTAGTCTCTTTCCACTTGATCTTCTGCTCTGTCTTCACTCTCTTCAGTTTTTTCACCTCCATTGTCATCTTGCACACTACCATACAATGTTGTTTGGCTACACTCTCACCTGCCACCACTTTACAGTCATTAATCTCCCTCAGATTACATCTTCTACATAGAATATAATCTATCTGTGTGGACCTGCCTCCACTCGTACGTCACCCTGTGTTCCTCTTTCTTTTAGAAATAGGTGTTTACCACAGCCATTTCCATTCTCTTTGCGAAATCTACCACTGCTTATCCTTCCAAGTTTCTCTCCTTAACACCAAACCTACCTATCACTTCCTCATCTCCTCTGTTCCCTTCCCCTACATGACCATTAAAGTCTGCTCCAATCACCACTCTCTCTCCCCTGGGGATACTCTCTATCATCCAATCCAGCTCCTTCCAGAACTTATTTTCTTCCAACTCACCTCTGGGGCATAACCGCTGACATGTTCCCTCCATATTAACAAGTTGCCATGTTTCCATGCTTCCATAGAGATTTCAGACGGGGTTTTATATTTATGGTCACCACAGAGACAAATTGAAAGAAACAATCACTGACATAAAAGAAAAAGAGAAACAAACCTCACCATTATGTGGTAAGGCAAGAGTAAAAAATCTCACCACAGATTACAGTACATTTAGCAGACGCTTTTCAGACATGTGTTTCTTCTATCATTTATATTATTATTTTTATATATTAAAACTATATTATTTTATATTTTTCAATATCTATTTCTTATATAATGACGCTAACGCATATACAGTGAAACCTCAAGATGTGAGCGCCTCGACATACAAGTATTTCAAGATACAAGCAAGCCTTCGAGTAAATTTGTTCTTTGAGATACAAGTAAAGATTTGAGATACGAGCACACTTACAGATGCAGACGCTAGGTAGCCGAGCACTCGGAGCATCCCACCCGCCTCACTCGTTTCCGTGATTTTCTCTCCATTTTGTGCATTATTCTATCTAGTTCTAAGAAAGTGAGTGGTAAGGATGGTAGTGAGTCATTAAATGAGTGTGGTGTACGCGTGAGTGATCTAGCACACTATGCTATGGAATCAAGTGTCTACATATGGGCCAACTCTCTTCCCTCCCTTCCACCCTCCTCCTCATGTGCGGAGGTACGCTACTGTATCATCTGTCTTGAAGGTAAGAACTCATAAATAAAACCACATTTTCTTTGAGATATATTCTTTGTATATTTATATGGTATGTTTAGTATATTGACAGTATTTGAACTAAATCAGATCATCTTTATTTTTAACACATGAATATATGCAGCGGAGGTTGAAGAGCTAAACGATTATATTTCTCACTACTTTGAGTATTTGTTTTGTATATTTCTTCTTTATATTGTTTAAACATTTGGTACTACATGTGTTATTTTACAAACATGCATGTCTGAGAACTTTCACTAATGACTCTGTGGTGAAAGTGGAGAAAAAAATCTTTCTGAGACAAATCTATATGAAAAAACCATGATGGCACCGTTGCATAGCTGTTACAGCCAGGAGGGAAGGAATACCTGAATAAGAATGAGATTATATGTAAATTATGACAAGCACAGGTGCACTGAAGTTCCTGGGTCAATGTAGAAATTATGTAAATCACTTTAATGTGGGGAAGAAAAAATATTTCCCTCCCACCCACAGTAGCCCACACAGGCGTTCTGTTTTAAACACTTACCCTACTGACTCCTCTTCCTCTGTCTTCTCCGTAATTCGTTCCAAGGATTTCGAAGAAGATGTTGGGGTTGGTGCCATTGTCTGTGAACTCCAAGAAACTTGTCAGGCCACTGACACCAAACTGGGGAAACAAGGGCAAAATTTCCTGTGTTGGTTTACTTAAAATAATTAAATAAATAAGATTATCAACATGTTGTCTGAATTCAGATGCTAGAGAGTGAAGTAAAAACTAAAGTGGTTGTAATAACCTTCAAAAAACTGCTTTCCTTGTTAATATATATCACACGTACTTTAATAATTTAACCCAGTGATTCCCAACCACTAGTGTGCCATGGCACACTAATGTCCCAATGAGAGTTCACTAGGAGTGCAGGGAAAGTTAACCAATTTCAACTAATTGGTTCAAAAACTATTACTTATTACAAATACATTTTCTTTTTTTGAATGTGTGACAGGCTGAACAATAAAAACATTTAGGTGGGAGCAGACTGCTGTGAAAATTAAAGAAAGAGAATCAGAACTGTTGAAGAAGATCTTTCTTAAATTTCTGTATATCAACGTTGTCTACAACTAAACAGGCTAAGATTTTTAGTAAATTATAAGGCCATTTAAACTGGAATATTAAGTTATATTTCATTACATATACGTTTTGTGAGATTTTTGTTTGGTGGTGTGCCGTGGTTTTTTTTCCTGATGATAAATATGTGCCACGTCATAAAAAAAGATTGGGAAACACGGGAAATGACTCAGTCTTAACAACCTGAGCCCATTTAATTGATTTTAAAAAAATCTGAATGTATTTATTGCTATTGGGAATAAAGTATTTAATGAAGCCATGGACAATAAGTGGCAGAGTGGATATTGCTTCTGCTTAATAGCAAAAAAAAATCTACCATTCAAGCCTGACTCTATGTTGTCCCAAGTTCCAGAATAGGATAATAATAATAATAATAATAATAATAATAATGTGAATATTCCTCCTAAAGAGTTTTCAATTTGATTGGACCAAAATTTTATATACTTCACTTAATAAAATGTAGATGTTTGGCACAAGCTACAGTGTTGTTGTCTATATTCTCTTAGTTGCTGCCAGTGAACAACAAATAGAATCATCAACTGATCGTCTCATTAAAAGCTGACAATTAGTATTTATAATGTCCCCAGATACAGAAACACTGATTGAACACCCAGATCCTAGCCTGTGTGTAAGCAATGCACATTGCTGATGAACACTACAAATGAAAACCGGTCTGAAGCCGAAGTGTTGAACTGGGGTGTCTCACTGCTTGGGGCTCTTTTGAGACATGGGGCTGAGTTAGCTGATGAAAGCCCCAGACTGATGTAAAGGTGAATTGCAGAGATAGATATGAAAGCCCTTACGCTGTATTTATAATTATCTGACACTAATCCTAAATTAGCATTTCACTTGGCTTCATCTTTTAGTCACATCACCTTCCCTAGGATGTTTCTTTTATGAAAATAAAACAGGGGGAATTGATCCAGCTGGTTTCTAAACTGATCAAAGTTTTGTTAAACTGCGCTCTCAAATCAATGTTAAACGCCGATCACAACCTTGATTTGTCTTACGTTTTACCTTTTTAAGAACTGAGAGAAAACCTGCCAGTTGATGTCATGGTACATTGCTTCAGAGTAAAAAGGCAAATGGGCCAGGTACATTCACAGTCTCATCCGTGGCAGCCACGGTACGGAGAATCCAACAAGGGTTATTGTTATGTTTAAATTATTTTTGTTAATTAATTAAGACATGATGCTGTTTTTATTCTGCTTTGAATTGTGAACATTGAAGGTTGAGCAACGAGCAGGCAAGTTTTTTTTTTCCCCAAAGCTATATATGTATATTATCTAAATATTTAAATACAAAGATAATACATTTCAGGATTAGTCTACCCCTTTGACCTCAGACACAATGTACTGAACAGCAGCCGAGCGCAGCAGGACGTCAACTAACCAGATGCTCAGTCATCAAACTGTGGTTAAGTTAATGACATTGTGTCACTATAATATAAGGAATATTAACACTACAAACTGCAAATTGTGTTATTATTATAATGTACCAAGACATTTCAGGCCTAAAAACACAACACTTAAATAACTAAAAAATAAATAAATAAATGTGGCGCTTTGGCCCAGAGGCAATGTCTCTGTCATTGGTGTGGAACCCCAGGGTTCACCTCCTGGGCAAGTTCGAATCCCGGTTAGGGCGGTTGGTACCTTCCAGTGGACTCACCACCCGCAGGAAGGTTCAGGGGGGTTGGTACAGTGCAATGTGATTTGGGTGGCGACTGCTGCCCCCGCGACCCGGTAACGGATAAGCGGATGAAAATGGATGAATGGATGGATGGATAAATAAATAAATATAGAAAACAAAAATACAGTCATTTAGGTCCATAGAAAAAGGAAATTAAAATATTTTCAAAATAAAACTTAAACATAGAGATGGAGCATGCCTAGTCAAAGTGGAGGAGCATGGTTAATTATTATCAACACTATTATTTCTGCCAAACATTTTTTTATTGTCGATATTCACATCAACTTGTGTGGGGAAGTGGGTGAGGATGGGCAGTCTTCTGTTGCTCTCAGTTACTTGTACAGAGAAATGAAATGAAGATTTCAGTTTATTTTCTTTGTGTAATGGATTTTAGTATAATTCCAAACACAGGAATTCAATGATTCTTCTTGGATGGATCTTTTTTACCTTCTTAACTGTGTCCAGCATACTCTTCCCTCCTTGCCACGGCTTGGAGTTCTTTCTGATGCAGTTGAGACTGGCCATGCTGTGCCACTTCCTGTCCTCCAACTTTCTGTGGAAAGTATTGGCCAGCAGCAAAACTGTGTCATAGATGTAGCGGTTGCTGATCTACAAAGTGAAAAAAAGAAAACGTGAGGATTTGTGTGAAAACAATGTTATTTATGAATGTCACGTACAGACTTTTAAGTTCTGTCCTTATTTAGAGAGGACTTGTGGTTAAGAGTGCACATGGTTTCTACGTGTACGGAAAGACCTTCAAACATCCTTACACAAAAAAAGCACTTTAGGGGTGTCGTAAATTAAAATGTATTGATAAAACCTTGGCACTATCAGAATAAGAGAGCGAGGCATGAGTCAGAAAATAAGTGGACATTATTCAGCCTGTGATTGATTACTCTGTGATCTCCATGTTAATGAGAATATAATATCCACAGTGACTATAAGTGGCTTGATTCAATGCACAAATATTAACACACTTGCAGATTATGTATACCCAGGAAAAGGTCAAATAAAATGGAATTAAATGTCAAAAAGTTGAAGTGACCTTAGAGATTGAGGACAAGCAAGTCATATTTCAAGTTTACTTCCGCGGAAACCTTGCTAAAAATAAAAAGGAATGTATGTTGTGCCTGGTTCACAGCTACAGCTAATAACAGGTTGAAACATGACTTAGGTACGTAATAATTGTACGGTAATACTTTGCCCTGCTCCTGGATTATAGGAACAGCAGTGAAAAAACCTCTGGAATAATACAGTTCATAAGGGGTCAACTAAATGAGCTGTAGCTAGCCCTGAAACATGATGCATCTTTGTGCTTGTATTTATATTACTAAAAAAAAATAATAATTTGACAAATGAGCATCTGTTGTAAGAGATGAAACAGGAAGTCAGTGAGCAGTAGCGGAGCTGCCTTTTGAAAGTTGAACCAAAAGAAAATAGGTAAAACCCAGACAAAGACGTAACCAGACCAGAGTGTGTATAAAAGACTTAAAAGACTAATAAAGGACTCAGATATTATTGGTATGGTGGCTTCATTTTTAGTCCTTGCACAACCACAACATATTCTTCAGACAAACCAGAACCACACCATAATCAACATCATGAATAGAAAACCTGAATTAATTTATTGTCTGGTTAAAACAGTTTAACCATGGATGGATGGATGACTTAGTTATGATGAATGATTTGGACAAAAACCAACTCACCTCGAGCTGCTGAGCCCTGGGGTTCTTAGGGTCACAGACTGAAGTGTTGATCCTGTGGTTGGGTTTGACACAGCGCTGAGTTGTGTTCTGAGGCATAGGGAATGTCTGCCGCACCAGAGTCAGCCGACCGATTGACTTCATAACCAGCTCCTGCAAGTCGTAGTCTGAGATCTCCTGGGAAGAAAAGAAAAAATAAATGGTCAAGTGGTAAGAATGGGTAAGGAAGAAGTCAATTTTTTAACACATTTTTTATTAGGAGTACTCCATGTCTCAGTACATGGACGTATGGGGGAGGGTCGACAAATTGATGCATTAGCATGTGTCGTGTGTAATGTTTGTATATACGGCATTGTGTTACCGGCATGGTGCATGGTGCATGTTTGTGCATACAGTATCTGCATGTACTTGTAAAACCTTGGGGTGGGGTATGATCGCTAACTTAGGCTGCAGGACACATTTATTTCTCATTCTCTCCCTGTCCACGGATCCCTATCCATCTTCCGCCACTGCAGAGGGTCATGAGGTGATAAGATGATGGCTAGCATTTGTTTGTCAGCTAGCATTAGTTTGACAGTATATATATATATATATATATGAAAATAGTGAGACAAATGAGGAGAGGACGGCTGCATTTAAATGGTAGTGAAACGGAAACTATGACTAACTATATTATTAAATATAATTACGGTTATAGTCCTACTTGATAATTTTTGAATTTTATAAATAGGACAGTGTTGCCTTTTAATTCTGTTTACAGGAAATGGTGAATTTTCAATGTATACACCTCTGACTGTGACAGACAGTTGAATCAACAACAGAAAAAACACAACAAAATGTCAGTGTATGTTATACAGTCAACAGATTCTATATTACTTTTCTCTCTTGTTAAAAAAAAAACCAATATGAGTAATAACATATGTGATTCTTTATTCAGTTTAAGGGATTAAATATTGGCAGATTAAGCCACAACGTCACAATCAATCAAAGAACAACAACAGTTTTTAGTCATTTTAATGTCACTTAATCTTTTATTCTAAGAACCTCAATTAAACATCCCTTAATCACTTGACCTAACTATGATAAATGTATGTCTATTCCTAAATCTAATTCTAATTTGACCCTAATTCTATCAGGTCAATTTATTTGCAATGCATTAAAAATCACAGTTTAACTGGCTGAGATTTCTAAGGTTTTGTGGGGTATGTTCTAAAAATAAACCTAGTCAACACGCGGGGTCAAAAATTATACTGTTATTGTGCTTTTTGAATCAGTTACACTTGCAATGATATTGAAATGGTTCCAATGACGATGGTAAGAAGAGTGTCTGCTGTCGTATGCCCTAGAACTAATTAGTATTACATTGTTCAAAAGGTCTGTAACAAACAACTAGTTCTTCATTTAACTAAGTGCTCTTGAAGTAGCACTCAAGGTTAGCAACCCATGGATTAACTGGAAGGCAGGGGTCCTTTCACTACACCACTGTAGTAAAATAAATAAATATAAAATTGTCTCTTCTTCCACATCAGTCCAAACTCCTCTTCTCACAAAGGTCTATTCTGTTAAACCAGATCTCCCTCAACTGATCTCGTTTGTCTTTATGAAGTATATTCAAGCACAACTGATGAAGCCCTCCCCTGCCCCCCTAAACTCTTCTCTATGCCTAATAGAAACCACTCAGTCCTGAAGGCAATCAAATGAAGCCCAGAAGCCTGTAACAAACCCACTTTATAACACCATAGTGTGTAACCTGCAGTGAACCCTGCAGCAGTAAATCATTTCTTTACTACATAAACTTCAAGGTTTGGTTTGCAGGCATCCCCATCATCCACTTCTATCACTTCATGCTGTTCACCATTCCCCAAAGCACTAAATCCATCTTTAGTGCTTTGTTTGAAGATAGAAGTTAAAAGCAAAAACGCATCCTTCATCCACATTATCCTTGGCACTTTTCCCTGACCCCTTTACTTTGTCCTCCATTTTTCACTTCACCTCACTTTTCCCAAGTCAGACCCCAGAGAGCCCTAAATTCCCTCTCCCTCTTTTCTTGAGTTGGGGTAAAAAGATGTTCTCTCGTTTATTGTTTGACCCTTTGCGCTTCTCGGACGACTTTGCCTAACCCTCAAGCTCCATGTCGTTTACTCTGACCTTATCCATCAATGCCATACACCTCTGTCTTCCTCTCATTTGAAAGATAAAATTTGGAATCTTAGCTTATAGTGACTCTAATTGACATAATTTACCCCGTCAGAGTAAATGCCTCTATGTATTTATAGATTAGACTACAAGACTACATCAACTGCTCTATCAGATAATGGTCCAAGTGGTCAAAAATGGCAATGTCCTCACGTCTTTGCTTCTTTATGAGACCTCATGCAGTTTCGCCACATACTGACAGAAAAGGCTAATCTGGTCTAATCTCATTTCCATGCATTGGTACCATAGGAAATAAATAAATAAACAAAAACTTGAGGGCTTGGGAATAAAATAATGAGGAATTAAAATGAAAATGACAACAATGGTGTTGGGGGAAGATGACACAGGGTGAAAGACCATGAAGAGAGAACAGCCAAGGTCAACAGTAAAGTTCCTCCTAATTTAAAGAAAGACAGAGAAAAGGAGAAGCCACGAGCTCCCCCTGATTATTCCCCTTCCTCAAAATAATCCTCCCAGCCTAGGCAGAACAGAGGAGATAGGAGAACGAAGGATGATCAATTATGAACTGTGAACTCCCACTCAGTGGGGTTGTTTGACTGCTGGCTGTAGATAAAGCAGAGTTATTACAACCATGCAGTGCCCCTTGATCCATAATAAACCACAGGGAAGGAACAGAACTTCAACAACTTTTACACACAGGAATATTCATCCTCCAAAGAAGGATTATCACTGTCAAGGGACCCACAGACAACACCAAATGCCTGACAAGATGCATTTATTATAAATAAACTATATCCAACATCCAGCCAGGTAAACATGGACAGTTCCGTATTTTTCTATAGTCTTGCTTTCCTAAGTGATACACACTGTAGAGTTGGTTTAGTCAGCAGGTGTTTAGCAGTTTTTACCTCTGATGAAAGGTGAAACTGCTGCCACCTCCAATGAAATTCAGACTGGAGATACAAATCATTTACTGTGTGGATGTTTTAGTGCAGGCATGGGAAAACTAAGGCCCAGGGGCCAAATGTTTTCCAAAATATAATAATTATTTATATTATCATTATACTTTATTATTATCATAAATTATCATTATATTTTTATCATTATACTTTAATATCATTATACTTTAAATGATATACTTATCATTATACTTTCTGTTCTGCAGGCATGGGAAAACTAAGGCCCAGGGGCCGGATGCAGCCCGTTCATCTTTTTAATCCGGCCCACCAAATGTTTTCCAAATTATATAATAATTATTTATATTATCATTATACTTTATAATATAGTGATTATATAGTGATACTATAGTGCCGGTCCTAAGCCCGGATAAATGGTGAGTGTTGTGTCATGAAGGGCATCGGCGTAAAACTTTTATCCAAATTAAATATGCGAATCACTCAAACGATTTCCATACCGGATCGGTCGAGGCCAGGGTTAACAACGACCGCCAACAGTGCTGTTGACCTATAGGGTACTGGTGGAAATTGGACTACTGTTGGTCGAAGACAAAGAAGAAGAGGAGGAAAATTGATTCGGACAAAAAGAGAAAAGAATAAGAATAGAAGTGTTGGTCTGAAGTTTGGAACTCTGAATGTAGGTACAATTACAGGGAAAAGTAGAGAACTAGCTGATATGATGGAGAGAAGAAGAGTAGACATTTTGTCTCTGCAGGAGATCAAGTGGAAGGGCAACAAGGCTAGAAACACTGGAGAAGGCTACAAACTATTTTATCATGGTTTGGATGGGAAGAGAAATGGAGTATAGGTGATCCTAAAGGAAGAATATGTAAGAAATGTGGTGGAGGTGAAACAAGAGTCAGACAGGTTGATGTGTGTGAAGTTAGAAATAGAAGGGGTGATGATTAAAGTTGTTAGCGGTTATGCCCCACGGGGGAGAGTGGAGGCAGATCCACACAGAGAGATTATATTCTATGTAGATGTAATCTGAGGGAGATTAATGACTGTAAGGTGGTGGCAGGTGAGAGTGTAACCAAACAACATTGCATGGTAGTGTAAAAAATGAAAAAAAAGTGACAAAAATGAAGAGAGTGAAGACATAGCAGAAGATCAAGTGGTGGAAATTAAGGAAAGAGAGTGCTAGGTATGCCCTCTGGGCAGAGAAAGGAGGACAAAGAGACCTCGTGGTAGAATGATGAGGTCTGGGAGAGTGTGCAGAGAAAGAGATTAGCAAAGAAGACATTGGATAGTGACAAAACAGAAAATAACAGACTGGAGTACAAAGAGAGAACAAGGGAGGTGAAGAGGGAAGTGGCCAAGGCCAAACAAAAGGCATATGAGGAGTTGTACGAGAGTTTGGAAACAAAGGAAGGAGAAAAGGAGTTATATAGATTGGAGAGACAGAGAAATCAAGCAAGGAAGGATGTGCAGCAGATGAGATTGAATGAGGACAGAGAGGGGAACGTAATCACAAATGAGGAAAGTGTGCTGAGAAGGTCAGAAAGAGCTACATTGTGTATCTGTAGATTTAGAGTGCAGGCAGGATGGAACAGCTGGAAATGAAGAAGAAAAGTGTCAGGAGTCATCTGTGACAGAAAAGTGTCAGCTAAGGTGAAGGGAAAGGTTTACAGGACGGTGGTGAGACCAGCCATGATGTATGGTTTAGAGACAATAGCAATAGGCAGAAGACAGGAGGCGGAGTTGGAGCTGGCAGAGTTAAAGATGCTAAAATTCTCTTTAGGAGTGGCAAGGATGGACAGGATCAGGAATGAGGTCATTAGAGGGACAACACAGACAGGAAGGTTTGGAGAAAAAGCTAGAGAAGCCAGATTGAGATGGTTTGGACATGTGCAGAGGAGGGACAGTGGATACATTGGTAGAAGAATGTTGATGGAGCTACCAGATATATATGCAGTGAGGGAGGACATGCAGATAGTTGGAGTCAGAGTAGAAGATGCAGAAAACAGGGCAATATGGAAATCAATGATTCGCTATGGCAACCCCTGGAAAAAAAAAGGGACAAAGCCGAAAGAAAAAGAAGAAGAAAATACTTTATAATACATTTCCCCAATAGATGGCGTAGAAAATTATAAAAGCTTTTTAGCATTAATGCATGACTTTTACATTCATCTTACTTCACAGGTTCCCCTGTTTAATTTTAGGACAATTGTGGCCCGTGAGTCAAAACGTTTGCCCAGGCCTGTTTTAATGTTTGATTTAAAGTCAAAGCTAGCAGTTGTTTTTGACACTGAGGATGAATGGGACAACACTACTGCAGCCTGTAGGACATAACAATGTGTTATGAATCTGAATAACCAGTTTAGGCTAGGTAAGTATCAGAAAAAAAAAAGTTTGGTTCAACATAACCTTCTGCTCTTCCTTTTTGCAAACAGGGTTGCAGGATTTGATCAGAGTTTAGCCACCAAACAAGTAAAAATAAGTCATGTCACTCTCTGTAATTAGAACCAGCGCTGCCAAATCTGCATCGTTCTGGCTAAATCGAGAAGGTGGAAGTAGCTAGTAGTATTTTATTAGTATTAAAGATGAGAAAATCGCAGCAATGCCTTAAATTTCTTGGAAGAAGTAAGTACTGCAGCACTTACTGTAAATCTAAAGCCCTTGCCACCATTGTTTGCAATGTAGCAAAAAAAGCACTTTGGGACTTCTTTGCCCCACTGTTGTCATGGATCAACAGCGTAATTGAGTAACAAGTTAAAACAAATCACCGTTTAAACTCCCACTCAAGAGCAAAGCTGTCGCAACAGTACCAGGATTCTGACAACAATCATTATGATGGAACAAATGACACAAATGACCCCAAAAAGATTGACCGTTACCAACTTTTGTTGTCACGTTAGCGCTGAAGTTCTGCAGTCCCTGAAGCTGAATTTTCCTGATTTGTCATGGCATCTACATTATTAAACAGTTTTTTAACCCAAGACCAAAAGATGAAGTGAAATAGGCAAAGTCACAGTGCTATTTATCACCTAGCCTGATGTAAATCAAGTTTCGGATGCTACAAAACTTTCAAGGAAGTGATCATTTTACAGCATTTTGAAAATCTGAACTACATTCAGTTGAGTTATTTATGCACATCATCAACATTTCTAACTCATTTTGGTTTCAATGGCCACATTCATGTCGAGCGGGCTATGAATAACAATAATGGTGATGTTTTTCCACATTTGTTACAAATATATTAGATATTTATTTTTATTTATTCATATTTAATGAAATGTAATTTACAAGAAATATCCTGGAAAGGAAGCATTTGTGTATTTGTGTATTTACACATAAGCAGGCCGGATTGAACACCCTAGTGGAGATTTTGGCCCGTAGGACTTATGCCATCCTGGCCTAAAAAATAAAATAAAAAAAAAATCATAATTACTCTCTAAAGTAATTATTGAAGTGACCTGTATCCTCACAAACACATATCCATCCATCCATCCATCCATTTTCTTCCGCTTATCCGTTACCGGGTCGTGGAGGCAGCAGTCGCCACCCAAATCACATTGCACCGCACCAACCTCCCAAACCTTCCTGTGGGTGATGAGTCCACTGGAAGGTACCAACCGCCTTAACCGGGATTCAAACTTGCCCAGGAGGTGAACCCTGGGCTTCCACACCAATGACAGAGACATTGCCTCTGGGCCAAAGCGCCACTCCTCACAAACACATTTTATTTATTATTATTGATAATATAATTTTACAAGATATCCTAAACATGAAGTGTTTGAGTTTTTTTTTTTTTTCAAAATTCTTCCCGTGGGCCATAGCTTTGACACCCCGATGTACATCCCTTACTTTTGTTAAAAGATATGTGAGCACAACACAGAACAAATTTCACACCTTTTAAAATACTACATAGCATACTGTAATAAACATGACTGTATCTATTGATTTAGAGTGATTTAGATACAGCAGTCTTACAGTTTAAAAACGTAAAAAAAGAATTCTTTTCCCATAAAATGAAAACAAGACCTACTTGGTTTAGATATTTTTGTCTTAATATCCTTGTTTTGTCTTAATATCGTTCAACAAGAGTGATTAAATGACCAATAAATGGTTCCATGTACAAGGAGATTTTAATTACAACAGTTAGATGTGTCATATTTATTTGATTAGAATATTTACAGCTAATTATGTAACACAGCACCCATAGATTTAAATTAGTTCCACTTCTTGATTAATGCTGTTATAAAAGTATTTCATTTATTGTTAATAAAATGTAGCGATCTGGTATAGAAATTAAAATCAGGCACTTTCAACCAAGGGTTCCTGGGACTCGTAGGGGAACATAGTTAAAAGTTCCAAAATATATTTTGAGAAGATAATACTGTGTGTGTATATATATGTATACATATATATATATATATATATTCTATGCCCATGATGTTGGCATAGAAAAGAGCAGGAAGGAAGAAAAGTGATTCATAAATATTTGATGTTTTCCTCTCTCTTTCAAATATTGTGGATGACACAGTCATTACAGACTCCAAAGCAAAAAACACTTCAAGGCTAATTGAAACAATGAGCTGAACTGGAGGGCGGTTCACTGCAAGTCTCACCTCATTAATCAGGATCCAGTGACAATCAAAAGCCACCAGGTTGGTTTCCACCACCTGTAAACACACAGGAGGTAGAGAGAGTAATTATTATAAATGAATACAAAGGCAATTCTGACAACAACTAATTGGGCTGCATTTGTGTATTCTTTCGATAAAACAAAGGGAAATTATTCAATGCAACTGCAATAAAAAATAACTAGTGTTTGCACTGGTTTTATGATGTCTCGTATCAAACACAAACAAAAGTTAGAAGTCAGCAGAGTTGTCTCATTAAAATGACTTACAATTTAAGCTCTCTCTGCCTTTGAGCTATATTTTAATGATAACAGACGTTATTACAAACCTTTTCTCCACATTCACAGATAAAGAACCACGGTGCCACAGACACACTGCTAAACTTAATCAGATCAAACTAAATAAGGGTAAGCATTTTATGTTCAGTGTCTAGAGGCTTCTTCTTTTTTTAACCTAAGAGCAGGTTTAAGTAATTAAATGTTTTTGGTTTTGTAGACTCTTATTCAGTAAAACTGCTGAATCGATATGCCTGAGCTTTTAGTTCTAGTGGTGAGTGTTAAAAACCTGCCTGCAATGGTGTTCAATTAATTTAATTTTAAGTTGACCCTTGTTGCATTTTGAAAAGAAAAATATATACATAATAATAATAATACATATCTAATATACATGTACTTATTTGTATAAACCCCAAGAGAAAAAAAACTTCTTGACATCTAAATAGGTTGTATG
>NC_024328.1:21009688-21011062 GCF_000523025.1 Cynoglossus semilaevis
TCTTTCTTCCTACTGCACATTGTGTCTAAACAACAGTGGAGAAAAGGCTCAAATGTTTGCGTACAGTACGTGTCAACTCAAAAACATCTAACTACAAAAGTGATAAACAGTAGGACCACGACAGTTTGAAAGGGTCCCACACAGAGAGAGCAACGATGAGCGGTGGGAACTCAAACGGTGCATCTGCAAATGCGGGACATTTATATGATAATGTTCCTGGATTTCACAGCAGTCGCATAACTCTGTTTAATTGGCAATTGGCAAAGAAAAATAAGAGCAAACAATGTATGTGTTTGAATAATAATGATCGATTTATTCTCCTACTCATAGGGAAGACTTATTTTCTGGTTGAAGTTGAACTCTCTCAAATGCATTCTGGTGATAAAGATGATATTTTAATATATCTATCAATTTATCTATCGATTTATTTATCTATCTATCTATCTATCTATCTATCTATCTATCTATCTATCTATCTATCTATCTATCTATCTATCTATCTATCTATCTATCTATCCACCCATCCATCTACACCATTCAAGTATTTCATTTCTACACTCATTATGTTACACTAAATTTTTATAAGGTCTCTACTCATTATACAATGTCAGTCACTCTTACTACATCTTTTCAAGTCAACCACATCTTCATTTTCACAACTGACATTTTTTAATATGAATGGTTATGTTTTTAAAGTATGTTCTTTGAAATTTTTACAAACCTTTTTTCTTTATCTCCATTTCTAAAACATGTCCATGTGAGGGTTTGACTATGTTCTGAAGATATCTCTAAAATGTTGTGCTGTGTACATGTCACACTCCTGTACCTGTGCAATGACAATAGGTCTGTTCTATTCTATTCTATTCTATTCTATTCTATTCTATTCTATTCTATTCTATTCTATTCTATTCTATTCTATTCTATTCTATTCTATTCTATTCTATTCTATTCTATTCTATTCTATTCTATTCTATTCTATTCTATTCTATTCTATTCTATTCTATTCTATTCTATTCTATTCTATTCTATTCTATTCTATTCTATTCTATTCTTCATATTCTGCTTCATCTCTCCCTTTCTATTCTCTCCCTGCTCCGTGACATAAATATACAGTGTACATCATTAGGTATAATTGTCTAGGTGACTATAGCTCACTTTGTCATAAAACACTTTTTAGCTGTAAACAAAAGGCAACAGCTGGAGAGGGCAACGGAGCATGACTAATAGTGGTTTATTCTACTGCACTGTCACCGTAAAACTTCATCAGTATAACAGTGACAGCTTTAATAAAATACACTGTCAACCAGACACTGCAACACAGTCTGAGTCCTAGTAACATTCTACACATATCCTACATATATATATATACAGTAT
>NC_024328.1:21011086-21038734 GCF_000523025.1 Cynoglossus semilaevis
ATATATAAAACAAAATGCCCAGTCCCACTAAGGGCGGGGGGGTTATGGATGTCAAGATTCTTCCAACTTACAGGAGGCTACATTATATGCTTCATATGAAACTATGCAGCTGGTATGTGATTCACCTGGCAGACTCAGATCCATTTTCTCCCAGTGCCACTGCCATAGGACAAACAATGAGATAGATTATTCCAGGGAGCCATGCACTGCTTGACCTTCTTAATAAAAGTGGGGGATACAGTTCCAGGGTTTCTCTTGAAATGTAGAAAATATGTAGAAATGTAATGGCAGAAATGCCAAGGCCAGTACCAACTACCATGGAAGCCAATCTTGATATTCCAGCATGTGACACTGGCTTCAGTTAGATGAAGCACGTCACATGGGCACAGGGAAAATGAAGATAAAAAGACAGATGGTGCAACAGCCACCTCCCCAACCTCAGCCTGCTTTGCTCACCTCATCTCAAGGTTTGGCCCCGGCGTTACATGCCCTAAAAATTATAATTGGCAGCAGCAACCACAACCCTATTAGGGAGGTCCTAGACAAAGTAAGGGAGGGTTCAGGGGTGGACTAAGGGGGAAAGGAAGAGGCCCAGGGAGATGCTATGTATGCAGCTGTTAGGTTTATTCTAACATGTGTGACGACAAAGTAACAACACAAAAGACGTCTGGATCTTTTACTTGCAAGGGGAGAGTGCAGCTTGCTCTGCTGGCAGCTTTCTCATCAACTCTGAGTTGCTGCACCCTTCCTCTGCTCTTTTATTTAGTTTACAAAAGTATCAGATTACATATCATGTGATCGTGTGTGAGTATATGAATGGGTATGGACTAAGAAGGCGGGTGTGAATGTGGGTGTGGCTGTGTTTGGTATTTTCTCCATCAGTCTTGAGCACACTAGATTATAATATGAGAAGCAAACAGTTCCTTAAAACGACAGTACAGCATGAAGCAATGATAATAAATTAAATTCTTCCAACAGCAGCCAACAAGGACATTGTGCCCAACATTGCCCATATTAACGTCTTGAGTCCCGTCCAGATCCTCCTGGCGACTGGCTTGTCTGGCACCAAACGCAGAAGCAGCGTCCCCACATGGGCAGTACCTCCAGACAGAGGCACGATACCAGGGGGGTTACTGAGGAAGCCTGAGAACACCTGATCATATAAGACTGGCAGGGCAATAAGAGTGATGCAAAGAGAACTGCTTTTACTTGTGTACTCATAGACATTTTGATAAAGACTGGAACATCATTATTGTGTAGCCCACATGGTATTGTGGTAACCTTTCCAGATGGAACATTTACAGTATTTACTGCTCACGTAATGGAATTGTGCTGTAATACACAAATGTTAGTAGCTGAGCACAATGCACCAACAGCTGAGGTGTGGCTATTTACTGGAGACTCTTGCAGGCAGAACCTCAGTCAGAGGAAGGTGCATTGACAACATATACAGTGGTATGAAAAAGTTTGGGCACCCCTGATCATTTTCAAGATTTTCCTTTATGTGCAAATTTGTTGTTCGGAACAACAATTTTAATTAAATATATCATATAGCAAACAAACACAGTGATATTTAAGAAGTGAAATGAAGTTCATAGGATTTACAAAAAGTGTGCAATAATTACTTAAACAAAAGTAGGCAGGTGCATAAATTTGGGCACCCCAACAGAAAAATTACATCAATATTTAGTAGATCCTCCTTTTGCAGAAATAACAGCCTCTAAATGCTTCCTATAGCTTCCAATGAGGGTCTGGATTCTGGTTGAAGGTATTTTTGACCATTCTTCTTTACAAAGCATCTCCAGTTCAGTCAGGTTTGATGGTTTCTGAGCATGGGCACCCTGCTTTAAAACAGACCACAGGTTTTCAATGATATTCAGGTCTAGGGACTGAGATGGACATTTCAGAACGTTGTACTTGTTCCTCTGCATGAATGCTTTGCTAGAATCTGAGCAGTGTTTAGAGTTGTTGTCTTGTTGAAGTTTCCAGCCCCGGCGCAACTTCAACTTTGTCACTGATTCTTGAACATTGTTCGCAACAATTTGCTGATACTGACTGGAATCCATGCGACCCTTGACTTTAACAAGATTGCCAGTACCTGCACTGGCCACACATCCCCACAGCATTTAACCACCACCATATTTAACTGTGTTTAACTGTTTGTCTTGTGTTCTTCTTCCGCCATGCATACCGCCCCGTGTTATGTCCAAATAACTCAATTTTAATTTCATCAATACATAGCACCTTCCAAAATGAAGCTGGCTTGTCCAAATGTGCTTAAGCATACCTCAAGCAACTCTTTTTGTGGCATGGGCACAAAAAAGCCTTCTGCCACATTACTCTCCCATACAGCATGTCCTGTCCATGGTTCTCCAAAGATAATCAGATCTGATAACAGCACACACTTTAAAAACAAAGAACTACAGGAGGTAGAAAAGCAGTTGGGGCTAAAACATGCATTTGGCACAGTCTATCAACCTCAGTCACAAGGAAATGTAGAAATAATGAATCGAACACTTAAAAGTAAGATCAGTATAGTGCATAAACAAAACTTAGTTGGGTAGATGCTTTGCCGATGTCGTTTTCAGCTTATGCATGGACAGCAGTTTCCAGCCTAGTAATCAGAGCAATCATAGTCCTGATTTATAAGCCATACTATGATCAGCTAATGGCTCTTGTCGCAGCTTTATCTACACAAGTGACGTAGACCAAAGGGGTTGAACAATCTGGCACACCTCACACTGTGGCAAAAGAAGAACAAACACGCTTGGGTGTTAATTAAAGGCTTAACTCTGTAAAGAAAATACAGAAAGCTAGAAGATTGTAAGATTAAATTAGATATTAGATTTGTATGTATTGTATACTTGTTCACGAATTGTACCTGTATGAGTAAGAAGTGAAGGTTACAAGTTCCCTCTAGTCAGTGTAACTAGCCTAGATAAAAGGAAGGTAAGAATAGTCTACAGGTTGAAGGTCTTTTATCATAGCCATCTTTTTATCTTTTAAAGCAATCCACATAATCCCTGGATCTTTTCAGTTTCAACATGAGAAATCTCTCTCCTGTGGTGGAAACATTATTCAAATTACTGGTAGGACTGAGACGAAGAAGGACAAAACCACCTCATGAGAGAGGTATTATTCCAAGAAGAAGGACAAGACTATCTCATTAGAGACAAATGTCTCCAACGATGCTATCCAATCAGAAGAGGACAACAATTGCATGCACAACTTTGTTACGCTTAAAAACCTGGATCAGGGAAAGATAGTTGATCAGACTTCGGGAACTGACATCCCATGCTGTTTGTCAGGGATGCGTAGAGATGACCCAGAGATCTGGAACTGCCTATTTTGCTGAATCTGTAGTAAATACGAGTTAAGTCTAAAAATCCTCTCCTATTTGCTCCATTAAGGAACAAAAAGGATTCGCACATAGAGAGATTTCAGTAAAATGAGCAGAACAGTAACAGTATAAAGGGCTTTGCAAATGTAAACTTAGGAAACAGAAATTTAACGTCTTCTTAATTTTTTTTTCAGTTTCTGCATTGCCTTTAGATTAGCACAAACAGATTTCTTTTCCTGCATCGTTGAGGGACTAGACAAAGGCTCCTGAGCCACAGGCTGTTCTTTAGCCTTTTTGCAATGACCCCCTGCAACAGACCAGATTAATCTTGACAGTGTTTAAAAACACTTAAATTATTTTTTCAGAATAATTTTATATGCTCCTATATCCATTACTTGTAACTCTGTAACTTGTGTCACTGTACCTATGGTAGGATTCCCTCCTACCATACAGAAGGTATAATGTGACCAACTTAGTACTCCAAACCAAGGTTAGGTTAGGTCAGGGAGGTCAACTGGTGTAAAATAAAAATAAAAAAGCTACAACAAAATAAACAAATGTTTTGGCTGATGAAGAGACCAGAATGACTTAATTTGGTCATATACCACCTATGATGAAAATATTATACATCATTGAGAGAGATTGCTGTACTAAAATGACCGGTTTGGCTAAAAGGAAAGCGAACTCCTTGTCATTGTAACATTGTGACACACACCATTGCACACAACAAAATTTGACCTCCACATTTAACCCATCACCAAAGTGAACAGTGGGCAGCAGTATATGGGGACGGTGCCATGCTCAGAGCACCTCAGTGGTAACTTGAACCTGAAACCTTCCGGGCCCAGGTCCGGTTTCTTAACCACTAAGCCACCACTGCCGCTGAAATAACAAAACATTAATGTGTGTTTGTTGGTGCGAAAGTGTCAATTTATGGGAATCTCTACAAATATCTTTTATTATCATTTACCTCTGATGTCTCATTAGACCAGTACTTCTCAAATAGTGGGGCGGGCCTCCTTGAAGGAGCGGTGAGGTGCCGGGCTGAAGTTTGTACAGATTAATTATACATGTTATCAGGTTCTCAATAGCATTTCAATTTGAGGGGATGTGGTTCTGGGTGTGTGGGGTGGGTGGTATGAAAACATTTCTATCCCCATTGCCTCACCGCCTGGAGAAAAGTGCATCCATTTGCAGTGCTCTGCACTTATACATCAAGTGCTAAAAATGACCCTGCCATTTTGCTCGTTTTTTTTCTCTGGACTTTTCTGAGTGATTACTGTAATCAATTTGTGTTGTGTGCACTTGTGCATGCGGTGGAATTCTATTTGACTCGGATGCAGGTGGAGGGGGGGAGGGGATAGGGAGGTTTAAGACCAAAATATCTCGTCACATACTGATCATTTTATTGGATGTCAAATTGTGAAATTAAAATTATTACACTTTTATTTCTTAAGCTTTGCCACCATGCTGGTGGAAAATGGCAGAGGTATAAAAGGGGCATTTTTAATGGGAGAAGCTAAATTTACTGTTAGACTACAGTTTTATCATCTACATAGCCTGAGAACATGTATGTTATACAGTGCAGTGCTATCAGGCTTTGGCTTTCTTTTGATGTTTTATGCTGTTGGTGAACTGTATTAAGTAGCGGTTGGCTGAAAAGCATGTAATGACAATTTACACGAGGATCTGACTCTTGATCAGGGCGATTCAATGGGGCATGCTAGCAGAAATCAGTCTATACTCAACAGCCATAATTATCTTTGTTCCTTCCTGCCATTCTCCAGTGACTACAGAAACATTAGTTTGTCTACGTAGGTTCTTAGTGATCCTGGTCATTTTATCTAAGTGAGCTGAAGGGTAAATTGTCTTCAAAACACCAACAGAGTCCAGTTTTCCTCTACTTAACAGCTTTGAACTCTTTAAAATTGTGTCCGGTTAGCATGTGGATCTCGGGTTGCCATTTGAACACACACGATTTAAAGAAGTGGTTCTGCCCCCTATTGGGGACAGAAATATTTTCACTCCCTCCTCCACTCCACACCGCTGCAAATTGAAATACTATTGAAAACCTGATAACAAGTGTATTTTTATCTGTACAAACCACTGTATGAGTTCCTGCCACATAGTAACTGGAGGCTTGTTATCATTCAAGCATTAAAGCAGTGGTATACTCATGTCCAGCGTACCTATTGGTTAGAATCGCCCCAGAAAGAGCCAATCAAACAGTAACAATGATTTTTTTTTAAGGTTTTTAATTGCCTTCTAGTATTCCTTTGCTAATGACAGGTCTCTGTTTTGTACAGGCCTCCACTTCAGTAGTGCCTTTCATCAGTTAGTGAGCAGTCTGGGCTTCTTCCTCCTACATCCCCCTGCTTCACTTCACCTAATCCCCATAATCCCATGTTATATCCATTTTTCATCACACAAAAAAAACTGTAAAAATCAAATATGGGAGTAAATATTTTCATTATCTCACTTCATTTTCATTCAGTCCATCACTCCCACATGTTTCCCCGATGTCTCATCCTCCCTGTTTATGAACTGAGCATTTAGGGCATGCTAACTGAGACGTCCTCTCCCTGATACATCATAACTATTGTGTGTCATCACTACCATTTACACACTACCATTTACACATTTACAATGTCACCATGCCCGCTCCAACGAGCCCCTTAGTGTGCCTTGTGCATGTTTGATTGTGTTCTGTGATGTGCAGTGTTTGGATGTGGGCCCAAAAAGTAACAATGCCAAAACAAGCTATGCATTATGACATTTTTCAATGTATTAGCTAGGTAGCCATGCAAAGAATTTACACCAGCTATTTGCACAAAAAAAGGTACATAATTCACACATGTAGGTTAACAATTTTTCAGATTCATATTTAAGCCTTGTTTAATCTTATTTTCCCCTTAATATCATATAATTGCTTAGCATTCCAATAAGTTCAAACAATAAATGCTAACAAACGTGCACATGGCAAGAAATAGCATTACCACACAAACCTGAAATGGAAAATGGAACAAAAAGTAATAGAGTGCTCATACTTTTAACATTTTCAATCAGATTCATTGCAGATCCCAATCATGATTAATCATGAGTAATCAAGCTAAAACAACTTCCCTAATGTAATATGAAAAAATATGCAAAACAATAACACAATTAATACTGAAGATGCATTAATGGACATCATCAATGGATAACTTTGAAAAAAAATCTGAAATGTTTTTCTTCTAATCCATATGAAATATAAAATATAGATATAGTATAAATATGTTCTAATTCATTTGCATTTTTGTTTCATTTGCTGCAGAGGAATGAGAAAAAGCACAACAATAATCTGCACTAACTGGGCCCCATGCTACTCGTTATGGAAAATTAATGTGTGGACTCTGTTGGCAGAAAACTGACTTTGCTGTGTTGTGTGTCTAGACAAAACATCACACACATACAACCCATATAATTATACATTGGAAAACAGCAGCTTAAACCGAAGGAGTGAATGCTTAAGAAGAAAGAGAAAAATAATAGTTATGTTTTTTTGTGTTTTTTGGTTTTTTTTTTTTTTTTTTTTTTTAGGTAATAATTTACTACTGTATATTGACAACTAACACAAGTGGCTCAAAATTACCAGGAGTTGCACAAAGCTCCAGATAATTAACCTACAAACTTCTGTAAACATTGATTCTTCTCTTCCTGCGGACGTTTCCTGATTAGCCTGCAGCTGTCTGAGCTATGATTGCTGTAGACAGTGTTGCAGGGAAAACTAAGGAACTCTGAAACCATCTGGGGAATGTACATTAAAGTAGTGACAACTTTTAAGAACCAAAAACAGTGACCGACAGCGATGGCAAGAAAGCTGATTTGCCATTATGGTGTTCTTTTTAGTCAAAGACCAATGGTGTCGAAGCTGTTAATACATTAATGAATTCATGTTCCTTATAATATTGACTAATATCGGCAAATAAATGTGAGGTACTTGTTTCAAATGGGTTCAATGACAATGGTAAGAAGAGTATCTACTATTGTATGTCCCAGAACTAATTATTATTACAAGTTTGGTGGCCCCTGGTCTATAGTATGTGCCACACTTCACGCCATCGGTGAAAATATCACCACCAATATTATCACCCTGATATAGCATAATTTGGTTTCTCCTCCTATAATGAAAACCCGATAAGCCTGGGTTTTGCCAAATATGCTGGCATCACTTGTAGGGTCCTGAGACATTTACATCAGTTTTAAGGGTCACAAACTTTTAGTGTTTAATGAAATAAAAACAAAACAAATATTTTTCTTTCGGCTTTGTCCCTTTTTCAGGGGTTGCCACAGCGAATCACTGATTTCCATCTCTCCCTGTTCTCTGTATCTTCTACTCTGACTCCAACTATCTGCTTGTCCTCCCTCACTTATGCTTATTTGCCCCAACACTGTCACGCTCACTTACACTCACTTTACTAACAATAATATAAAATGTTTTCTAAATTATTATTACTTTATATTATATGTATATTTGTTTATAGCTATGTTTTTGATTTTTAGATAAGGTGGAAAATTAATACTACATTTCTAGGGGCTGGAACGAATTATTGGGTTTTTTGTTTTTTTTTCAATGGGGAAAATTCAATCCAGATACAAGTTGTATTAGAAAGAAATACAACGTCAGCTCTTAGGTCACTGCACTGGTTACCAGTTAAAACAAGAATTGACTTTAAAGTCCTTCTCTTGGTCTATAAAGCTTTACATGGACTTGCTCCCCAATATATAGTTAACATGCTGACAAACTACACCCCATCAAGACCTCTCAAATCAGCCAGCAGCATTAGTCTTGTCATCCCCCGCTGTAATACTAGGCAAGGGGAGGCAGCTTTCTGCGTCTATGCCCCACGCCTATGGAACAACCTGCCTATCACCATAAAACTGTCAACATCATATGTATCATTATGTATTTATTCATTTGTTTATTTGTTTATTTATTTATTATTTATTTTGTCTTGGTCCTTGGAGTCTCTGTGTTTCCTCCCCTCTTAGACCCCATGGATGCTGTTTCTGGATCCAGGACCCCCTCCATACTCCTGCCTCCTGCCTCATCTGTACTGAAAACTAGAAGTGAAAAAAAAAAAAGATTGATTTGCTACTGCCCGTCCTGGGTGAGGATCCCCTCCTTTGTCTGTCACCCTGACGTTTCTTCCTTTTTTTTAACCCTATTAAGGTTTTTTCTTCTTGGGAGTTGTTTCTTAGCCGATGCGAGGGTCCATAAGGGCAGGGGGCACTCACCACTGCTTCTTTCTTTTTTCCTTTTTTTTTTATTTTTATCCTGCTCTCTTGCCATTTTAATGGTTAAAAACCATTGTAAAGCACATTGAGTTTGCCTTGTGTATGAAATGTACTCTATAAATAAATTTGAATGGAATTGAACATCAAAATAATGTTTTTCAGTAAACAGAGGGCAGTGAATGAACGCTTTGTCCTTGATGCAATGGAGCTAAACCTATTAACTCCAAATGGCTTTTATTATTTTCTGTTTAATTAGTCAGAATAAGCCGTGGTCTCACTCCAACGATCTGCAAAGTCTATAAAAGCCGTTTTTTTGTCATCTCTCAAGAATACATGCTGCAACACCCAGTGCAACTCCAGTGACAAGATCATTGACTTCCTGTCTTTCAAAAGCAAACTTACACACATGAGCACGCATCAACCCAGAATGATTACAGTCAAGATAAGACAGTCGACCTCATCTTGACAAAGTTTTGGCCTTTTCACCAACCCAGCCCATACATCATTGGCAATATTGATATATCATTCATTTTCTGATGAAAAGGAAAGAAAAATGGCACAATCATTTAATTTTTCTTTGTTCCTTCAGCAAGTTTTTTTTGTTTCTCTCTCTTCACTTCGCTCTCTTTTCTCTTTCCTGTATGTGTGTATAATATAATGGTGGGACAGCAGGTCTTTGATAGTATGTGAAGTGAAGGCAAAGAACAGAAGGGCAAAGACAAAACACATAATAACACAACACAAAACACAATATAATCTTTAACTTTCCCTTTCACAGTCTGTGTGTGTGTGTTAGTGATCATCATCTGTGTGTGTATGTATACACCAGCACAGATATTGCATGCACGTTGGACTTTCATTTATTGATCAAAACACAGTTGCAAGCGCTACCACTGTCTCTGAGGGAATTTATAGACTAATGTACACGTGTGCACACAAATTCAGTACAGATTGCTCCGTGGCCAGTTGGAGCAATGATGACGGTACGCAACCTGGCAGTTAGATATAAACAGATTGATAGATGGAACAAATTAAATAGGTCCTTAATAGGTCTTAAGGGTTAAGATCTGGGTTTGTTTGTGTGTACGGTTTTTATAGTCCGCTTCCTGTTCAGAGTAGGACACACAAAGTGTTCATAATAAGATGCCTGTGTGATGAGCAACCACAAACCTAGCTAGCTTGACATTATTATAACTATGAAATAAAATGTATTATTAATATTATTAAGGCCCATATGATAACCACTTCATTACGGGATCCAAAAAAGAACAATACAAAAGTAAGAATAACAATACTACTATAATAATAATAGTAATAATTATATCAACAGTAATAATAATAATAATGAGTCATTTCGTTCATTTTTTACAGGAGGTGACGCTGTAGCCCTATTGTGGGTGTTGTAAAATAGGCAGCGGTTCTCAAACACTAAATATTGAAGGACACATGGTTTGCTTCAGCTGACAAACCATAATACTCAGCGCAACAGTGACTAGGGAGCTGTCACTTGATAAATAAAGATCCGAGAATGAACTTACTGCTCGCCACACAGCCTCAGCTGTGAACGATGAATGAGAATGGAACAAACAGCGTGAGCTGCCTGGCTGTTACGTGACAAAAGAGCGAGGACCTGAGGATGGACGCACATTTCTGTTTCCTCTCCTACTGACTAAGCTTATGAAGCTGCCTGCCATGTGGCGACACATCACTATTTTTTTAAAGCTCAATTAACCTATATTTAGATGTATTTAGAAGGTGTAAATAAACTAATTCCAATGCTTATGTTTTTGGAATGTGAAGAAACCAGAGACTCATCCACACTACCATCTGAAAATAAATACAACTCTCCTCTGGAACGTTTATCCCCTCGACAAGAGCATTGGAGATCACATCAAAACCGTGCACCCCATTCACTCATCCTAATACAAAACCAAAACACAGGCCAAAGAATCATTTTCACACATCTTTAGTTTGAATAGAGACAAATGGGAAGAAATTTTGTGATGTGATGACACAACTGCACTTTTATTTTGAACTTTGTGTTATTTGGTGTTATTGTTTTTGATTCATTATGAAATATAATGGTTGGTTTTAGTTCAATAAATTTGAAATGTAATTTGTCAAGATTTTTGTTGGGGCGACAGGATTAGGTGGGGCTAAAAATTACCACTTGTTCAAAGTGGGGAATGACCAAAAAAGAGAACCACTGCCTTAAAATGTCATGTTTTAGATTGACGATAATCTAGAAAACACAATCATCAATCAATAAAAAATCTCATTCTATGTTGGGGACAAGCAATGTTCCCTCTAAGCTGCGTGCTTGCGCAATCGCACACTGCTCAAACAGCACAAAGTAAAACTGAATTGCGGTTCTTTTGAGATGGAATGGCCGTCGGAGTATATGCAAACAGAAGTACAAGTGGTTAAACTGGGTGAGATTGTTTTATTTTTTGAGTAGGAAAGGTCTGCTTTGAAAATGCAGCAAAGCCAAAGCAGCAAACAAGTTTGCCATCAACAGACGTGAAAATTAGATTAAAATAGATTTGTTCAGTGACATTTCTTAAGATTTTTAATTCATGGATATTTCTAATTAAATGCTGTTACTACTAGATAATTTATGGGTAGCATGAATGCTAATAAAAAATGTGTAATTATATTTTGCAGACAAAGTTTAACAGGAATTTACACTGTATCAAAAGCTACAGCATGTCATTGTGCAAAATGTGAATGTGTTTTTAATGTTTACAAAGTGTTATGTCAGGTGCATATGTCTCATTTCCTCCAGAGCAAGACCCTCACACAGACCACAATTGGGATTTTTGTCTTTTTCATTTTAAGCAGGCTAAATTACTTATATTAAAAGTAACCTAATGGAAATTTCTGCTTTAATTTAATTATTTTAATGATCCATATAACTTGATAAGCCACCCAATTTGCCAAGAACTCCAGAAAATCCTTCAGATATGTAATTGTTATTGAATACTATTGATTGTAGTATATGTGTAATACTTCAAGTAATACATTATTGCTATATTAGTAGGATAATATAATAATTAAAGATAACTTTAATGAGACTGATCGTGTTATTAATTTGAGACTGGTTAATAACACCATGCAATCCCAAGCAGAACTCGACCCATTGCACCTATATAAATGTTTAAATGTATATTTTATTTTAATATTTAAAAAAAATTAAACACTTCCAATAATTTGAACACAACTGATTTAAGCTATCTTTGGTACAACTATTGCGAGATTACACATCCTTCAGTAGAATTTCCGGAACTAAATGTTTCTGCTTTTGTAAACACTCATTAGAAACACTGTGATCAAGAAACAAACCAACTAAGATGCATTTCAGCAGATGGTTGATGTCAGAGGCTTATCTTCAAAGTAGGCATGTAGTTTGTAACCATCCAAACATTCAGCAAAAGAGGCTTTTGTGTAGGGCAAAAATATTTTGTTTTATTGTCATTTGTTTGCAAGTATTCCCACAAACTTGGCTTCAATTGAAACATCCCATGTTTTTATCTGTTTATCTTTCTTTTCCCCAAGTCTCTCTCCCACAGTGATCTTCCATTTGTCCTTCTTCACTGCACATACCTTACGTCTGCATTTTCCTCTGGTGAGAACTACTCTTATTCAATTCTGAACTCATTGTGTTTCATCTTTCTGTTCTCCTCTCCTCGTGTATTCTTCTTCTTCCAATTCCCCTTTCTCATTCATCCAAGACAATTCCAATTTCACATCTAATACATCTGAAACAGCATAAATCCCATTAGGACACTACCATAATTACCAGGTGGGTGTAACAGCCCAGACCACGTCTCATATAGCCTGTGCAGCTAAAGTTAAGGGAAGCATGGAAAATGGGAAACCATTCAATTCTTCCATTATAAATATTACTCATTTGTTTTGGTCTAAATACCTCTTGCTCACTTGAGCAAGGCCCCATGGTGTCCTCATTTTGCACAATGATTTGGGGTAGGTGTTAAGGCAAATGTTACATACAGTCCCACTCACACGCACACAATAATCCATCCCCTTATTATAATCCCAACTCTTAATAAAATCTTGAACCTTCTCTTTTAGCGTGGACCGGAAAACATCCTATGAAAAATAGTATTTTTCAGAACTAATACACACACACACACACAGTTGGATCATCTCTGCAGTGCTTAATGGAATCTTCAGTGCATTAGTAGCTGTACTGCTGGCAGTGAATTGTGCTAACGTTTTATATTGCACACACTCGCACTAACACACACCGATGACCAAACATATTAGTCCTCTGGCCATAACCCTATATAATCAATGTGCTTACATCTCTAAAGATAAAGCCATCATGTCAGTAAATGTCACACACAGACACACACACAAACAGACCCTATGTGTGGAGATAAAACCATAATGCCAGTTTGCCATTTTCCTGTACTAATAGAGTTCAAGGGTAGAACAGAAGCCAAGCCATGAATTGGCTTTTTCTGGTAGAATGACGTGTTTTAGGGAGTGTATTTTCGAGTGACCTCTACATTACAATAAAAAAGACACATTGATGTGTGCATCCAAACCCCGGAGCGACACACTGAACACAGTTTCTTACAGTTGCATCACCACACACTACCATTGTTGTAGGGATGTGTGTGTCATTGTAGGATTAGGCAAGTGTCTGGGGTTTCTCATTATGTCTCAACAAAAAGGTACAAGCCTGATTTTGTTTCAGCGTCACTTGTGAAGGCAACACAAGGGACTATGTTCCAGTGAAGAGGGATTGCAGTTTATTACACAATAGTAAAGTAATCATCAATGCTTTGGTTGTTGGAATTATTAACCCACTATGAAAGATTTAATTTAAGAAAATAGAGTCATAGACCAGATTCACTTTTATGTGAAACAGGAAAAGGTTTGCAGTTACTGTCAGTAACAGTTTAATGTCTAATGGCTAGCTTTCCTGTACTTTGTGTAACGTCTAGAAAACTTTTTAACATGCATGGACGATTTTATCCCAGATCCAGTACCCTGAGGCTGAATAATAAGAGAAAGGAAGGAGGCTGAAGACTAGTTGGTTGTCAGTCATTAAGTAACCCAAACCCAGGACAACATCAGGACGATTGACCCCTGTAATGACCTACTAAGTGATAGCCTCAGGCTACTAAAACCTAGCAGGGAGGAACTGACATCAGAGAGGCTAATACTAATATATTGCTACGTGGCATATAACCCCTGTCAATAGAGGAATTCTGTGACATTAGAAAGACCTTCCAATGACGGGAAAAGAGTGGACTAAAAGACAGCATTGTCCACACTGATGTCTACACAGAAACTGGCCCTAATTCCAAGATCCCTAGGAGCCAGTATAAAAGCACTTTGGAGGTTCACCTGGTTCGACACAACTACAGAATCTAGGTAAAAGATCCAAGATGCCTTCAGACAAGCAAAGCTAGGATTCCTGTGAAAGATCTAGATCACGTGTCAAACTCAAGACCTGGGTGATCAAGACCGGTGAAATGCGGCCTGTCAAGTCAATTGTTATGGCTCGCAGGAGCTTAAATAGCATTAAATAAAGTCCATGCAGCAGAGTTTCTTAATCTGAAAAAATGAAACTTTTTTTTATTGCACAGCAATGAACAATATTTGTAACTTTAATAAATAATAACTAATTGCAGTAACATTTAATAATATGTTATGAACCAGTTACACTATACCAGTACTTCTCAAATAGTGGGACGGGCCCCCGTGGGTGGGTGCGATGGGCTGCTAGAGGGGGCGTGAGGGGCTTCTAATGGAATATGGCACACTGGACATAAGTGTACCACTGCTGTAATGCTTGAATAATAACAAGCCTCCAGTCAGTAGGTGGCAGCAACTCATATAGTGGTTTGTACAGATTCAAAATATACATGTTATCAGGTTCTCAATAGTATTTCAATTTGCGGGGTTGTGAGCCGGGGGGTGGGCGAGGAGGCATGAAAACATTTCTGTCCCCAAGGGGGGCATGATAGAAAATAATTGACAACCACTGCAATATAGTCTTCCATTTGCAAGCTGAACTCTACTGCTGATGTGGCCCCCGGTGAATATGAGTTAGACACCCCTGGTCTTCATTAAGGGGATAGACGGATGGACGCACAGTCGGACAAACAGTCAAACAGACAGATAGACCGATAGACAGATAGATAGATAGACAGATAGACAGACAGACAGGTAGACAGGTAGGTAGGTAGGTAGGTAGATAGGTACGTAGGTACGTAGATAGATAGATAGATAGATAGATAGATAGATAGATAGATAGATAGATAGATAGATAGATAGATAGATAGATAGATAGATAGATATTTATAAATCCCTCAAGAGTTCCTTTGGGAAATTTAGGCTCCACCAGCAGTACAGCACCAAAACAGCAGTAAAAACACACAAATAGGTAAAATACAATAAAATACAAAAATGAGTAGGTTAGTAGAAGTGTTAGTAGTATTAGTAGATTAGTAGGTAATTTTTGTTACCGTGTATGGTTTCAAATATGCCATTGTTAAACATTGTTTTATACATATATATATACTAGGATCTACTATACATATATAATATTATGTAGGATAGATATTATTAATATACAGTATATATACACAGTATATAAGTCATAAATATGTATATATACATACACATGTACATACGCCCACATCCACATATGTACTACATATATATACATATGCACACATATATACAGTATATGCCTACACATGTACAGACATAAACATACATCAGCATTGCGTGAGCATATATATACACATATACATAAACATATACTTATAATAGAATATAAAACACTGGTTTATACATTGGTAATTTTACAATTGGTTTATTGAAATATAATAGTATTTATATTTTACACAATTTTACAAAATTTTACAAAATTATACAATCTCTATAGCAAATGAAGATTGTGATTATTGCACTGAATTATTGTTGGGTTATTGCGCTTACTCCACTTCACTTCACTCCCTATTCACCTGTCATTTGTTCGCCCTCCTCCCACCCAGTAAACAGTTTAATTGCCCGGTGGACAAAGGAGTTTTTAAGTCTATTGGTATTGCTCTTCGGAAGGAGGAGCCTGTCACTGAACAGACTCCTCTGATTGCTGATGACAGTGTGCAGTGGATTAGTGGCATTGTCCAAGATATCAAGCAGTTTGCCAAGTGTTCTCTTCTCTGCCACTGTCGCCAGTTTGATGCCCAACACAGAGCTAGACTTCCTGATCAGCTTCTCCAATCTGTGTAAGTCCTTCTTTGATGTGCTGCTCCCCCAGCACACCACAGCGTACAAAATTACACTGGCAACTACAGACTGGTAACACATTCCCTGGAAATCCAGGGAATAGAGGAGTTGCAGGTGGGCAGTTTGAAGGTGGTGTTGTTACCGGCAGAGTGGAAGGAGGGAGGTGTGATGTGGTGGAGCTTGGGTGGTAGGCCACTGAGAGGGAGGAGGCTGCAATGAGGGTGTGGGTGGAAGTTGTTAAAACTGTTTTCCTTCTTCACTCCCCCCTCCTCTGTGCTGGTCTTAGACGTGTCCGGAGTTACACTAACGGTTGTTAACGTACATGATGAGTCCCTTGCCTTACTCTTCCTGCATGCCTTGGTGTCCCTGTCAGCTGTCACTCCCATAAATCCTCGCAGGTCCACATTAACCTCGGTTACGCTGCCAGTAAGCCAAGTCTCCGTGAAGATGAACAGGCTGCACTCCCAGTATAGCCGCTATTGTATAGCTTACGTATAGTTTACATTACCCATGTTAAAGGAGGGAATCAATGGTTTGAAACACCCTCTGGTTATACGCTATCTTCGCTTTTATTTTAGCCCCGGCTCTGCATCCTCGGTACCTCCTCTTGAGCTCTGCCGGTATCTTTTGCCGTATTCTTAGTTGCTTAGTTGTCATCAGAGCAAGCAGCTCTTCCTTTGATTAAATGAGAGAACTGGCTCCGTTTGCTGATTTAGGATTGCAGGTATTCATAGGAAAAATTTAATGATGATGCTCTGTGAAAGGAGTAAAGAAAAACTAAAGAAAGTAGTAAAAGTTGTAAGAGAAGTTAGTGCTGCAGAGCGACCGGAAAGTTGCTGCCATCAGCATCAGTGCCATTTTGAAAAAAAAAAAAGGAACAAAAAGTAGAATGCCAATTGGACAACAACTTAACCAAAAAGGCACATGAGAAGCTAAAAATTACAAGAATGGAAGACTGAGCAACAGAGGATTATGGCTAGTCAGATATGGTCAGATACAGTATTTTGTCCAAAAGAGTGCAATCATGGGAACAGCTGAGATACTGTAACAAACCCTCATGCTCCTGGGGCTCTAGAAAACACAAATTGTAAAGAAGGAAGTACATGACACCAGAGGATATGGCAAGCATGGGTTACTGGTATTTATACAAAGTGTGCATATAGTATATGTCCAACTGGGAATCATTGCATGTATTATTCACTATTCCCACATACACAGATAAAAAATCAATACACATATGTACATGTATGGAAATGTGGGTGTATGGGGTTTCATGTATAGCTTACAGTCAGATATACACCTGTATGTACGTGGTGTGCTGTGTCTGCTCTTGAACAGTTACAGAAACTAATATACAGTATAAGCTATGTTCATTGTCTCTTTCTTAACTATAGCCACTGTTAGTAATGAGAAACCATTGAATAACTTATACATCGTACTTGGCCACCTAATGATGACTAATAACTAAGGTTTGTCTAATTATTTTTTTGTTTAGTTTTGTTAATCACAAAACTATCGTTGGACAGTTTTTTATCAAAAAATATTTTTTACACTCAGACACTCATATGTACTAGCACTGTAAAAGGTAATAATAAAAAAAAACTGGTACTAAGTAAATGCCATACTTTCTGGAAATCAAGCCCCAAACAAACCATTAAAATGTGTCGTGGAGTCGGTACTTTCATTTTTTTTTAAATAGCTCTCTGATGTCTTTCATAACACAGTACATGTAAACAAAAAGAAAACCAAACAATTTTCCCACAACATCTTATGTTAGTCACTGTACATTTGTACACTGTTTATTGTAACAATATCCTAACAAGCACATTTGCCTTAGATATTGTTGGACACATATTTAGACACGAGTGAATAAATAAACTACACTGAACTTCCAAATGGCATAGACTCCACAAAGTGCTAGAAACATATCACAGACTCATGCACCGGCTACAGATTACATCAAGAGAATGTCGCATATTTAAATCATGACTTCACACCCTTCATGCATGGTCCTTCAGACTAAGGTCTGTTTAGGTAGGAAATGACATCAGATTACAGTGGTTGGGTAATTAGGAAAAAATAATCTGCATTTTCTGCCTAGAGACAGAGGCTACTCCTTCTTCCTTGTTACACACTATCATCCTGTTCATTCACTTTATTCATACACTGATACACCAACACACAGCTGTTCACTCCTATTCCCTCTGCATAGAAGTGTCCACCAGTATAAAATTAATTCAGAAGTTTGTTTGGCTAACATGCAGCTAATGTTAGTACCACTGCTAATAGCAGCAACAATAATGTCTGAATAATGAATAATGATATTAATACATGTAAGTAGGGATGGGGCTGATCTGATCCAGTATCGGTATCAGCAGCCAATCCCAACATAATTAGCAGATCAGACTGTTCCAATCCAACCTGCAACAAATTCCAATCCATGAACCATGTCTGCTTTCCAGTCTTGTCTGATCCCTGTCTGTTAGAATAACAATTAGAGTTAACAGACCCGCTAGCAGGAATCAGACAGTTGGATGACTGTAAACTGTGGAATCACTTTCCTGAACAGAACGTGGCTCAACAAGATCATGAGGCCACAATTCAGGGAATCCACTCCACATTTTGTAGCCAGATAGCAGGCTGCTATACGTCCGCTATGTGGAAATATTTTACATTATAAATGACTGAAAACCATAGAGCAACATGTGATATTTGCAGAGCTGAAATTCGGAGAGGTGTAACTGTCTCTTCATACAATACCACTAACTTAATTAAACATAAAAAGTGCCTCATCAAAGAGGACGTGGATGCGCCATGGGACAGAAAGAGCCGCCAGAAGTCACTTCTGGAGTTGTTCCAAAAGCAAGGTAAACTCCCGACAGATGAAGTACTGTACATACTCGTACACAGTTCAGTGACCTCCACAGTAGCAGACTTTATTCAAGCCGTAACCGTTTGAAGACTCCTGTTGGCTGAGGAGAGCAGCGCTGACACCGAAATAAAAACAATGAAATGCACACACGTCCTGGATGCGCGATAAAAGGAGCGACAAGCCCCCTTTTTTTATTAATGCTCCAATTATTAATGTTTTCTAACTAATAAAATGAGTGTGCTCGCACGCAGATGCACACGTTGTTGTAATATGCTTACCTATACAGTTGCATATGTGTTTTAAGGATGGGAATATTGCAATAATATGTTAAATATTATTAATATTAAAGCAATAGTGTATTAGCATTGCTAATGTGTTAACAAAATTGTTTCCACACAACTAAGGTCACATGACCTTTTTGCCAACAACTGCTTGTCCCATTAATTTTTTTCTAACACCATTATTGATGTGATTAAATCTAGATATGTTCAAGTATCATCATCCCTGAATAAAGCTTTATAACATACAGTAGTGTTGGTTTTTGTCCAGCGTTTGCTGTGTAATAAAATACTAGTAGTGAGATTATATTACCTTCATCATCTGGTGAGTGCAGCCTGGACAAGCACGTGGCTCTTAAAGGACTTTGCCTCCCAACTCACATTCATATCCGACCCTGTGCTCTGGTGGAGTTTATACCATGTTTTTACCTTGACACTACAGCCTTTTTAAAAATTTGCACTGATTCCAAACCCTCTATTTGAAGAAATTGTCCCAAACATTTGATTGTAATGAGGGGTTATTTAAAATGCCCTATGGCTACCAATTTGGCAAATCTCCTCTGTCCTCTGGAATTATCAAAGCATTACAATCAGATAACTGCTAATCAGGTTATACACAGTGGAAGTTAACTGTTAGTACCGTTTTCGATCACTGGAGGAATCTGATGGTTGTTCAATTTGGAGTTTGATATCCACCGAGTCAAATGAAGTCAAATGAATGTCTTTAAAACTTAATCTTGGCTTTGATGATGGTGTCAATTCCTTGCAGATGATTTAAAGAACTTTCATTTTCACATGCATATCTCCAATATTCCAGAATTAAATTTCAGAAATGAACCTCTTCTATCCAATCCAATGTTACTTACTTTCACGTATCATGAATAGGAAACAAATTACTCTGTGGCAAAACTTTTCCTGCAGCCACATGCCAGGGGTAGATTATTTAACCTGTCTCACACAGAATATTTTCCTTCATGTTTCATTTACGACACTTGTCATCTCTGTATTCATCTGGAGCCAGTTTAATGTTCTGTCACGTTAGAAATGTCAGTTAAAAGGAAAATGGTCTCAAAATGACAGCGTTTTAAATTTTTAAACACTGTAAAATCGAACAGCAAAATTAATGTTTCCCAGTTCTGTGCATAGATTATGCAGTGTGTGAAAGGACATTTTAGACAGAATACTAATTCTGCCAAAATATTTTTGACTGTGGACATGACTATGTTCATTCTGAACACATTATACTGTTGATACAATATATTTGTGGGTTTTTTTATTTAATTTTTTAGCATCAAAAAGCATACATTTTGTTACAGTTGAAGTTGCAGATGGTGTGACCAGGTGTCCTGCTTGTTCACATACAACTGAATAACAATTCCATCCATCAATCCATTTTCAGCCGCTTATCCGTTACCGGATTGCGGGGGCAGCAGTCACCACCCAAATCACATTGCACTGTACCTAAACCTTCCTGTGGGTGGTGAGTCCACTGGAAGGTACCAACCGCCCTAACCGGGATTCAAACTTGCCAAGGAGGTGAACCCTGGAGTTCCACACCAATGACAGAGACATTGCCTCTGGGCCAAAGCGCCACTGAATAACAATTCACTTTTTCCCAATGTTTGTAAGAATGTTTGACAAAATGCAAGGCAAGAATAATCGTTTGTTCATTCATTCATTAATCATTTTAAAATTTTGATTAAAACAACACAAGTTTAAACAACTGTATTATTTATTAACGATAAAAATGTAGTTCAAATAAAATGCATTATAAAAAATACCTAGGTGGCGCTAGAAAACAAATGTCACTAATTGTATATGTATAAATGGGGTCACAAGCAAAAAAAAGGTTGTGAAACACTGCCATATTGGTTGTTAGGTTGTATAAGTAGGACCCTGTAGTGTGTCCAATAAAGACCAAATAACATACATTTTGACGAATTATTAATTAGGACCCGGTCAGCAGAGTTACAGCAGCTAAAAAAATATTTGGTGGAATCCAGCCACTGACTGGGTAATTTGAAAATTTACATAAATCTGGTTATGTAGAATGGCGCTTACCACAGCAGTCGAGTAACAGCTGTGTAATTGGAGAGGAAGACAAAAACAGTGTGCAAATTACAGCCCTAGTGTACAGTAGGTACCACTGTACAAAAGCAACCCTCTGTAATATCTGACCGTGCCAGTTGTCGAAAAATAATTTAACGTTTCATTACAGTGATTCTTTTTTATTTTCTTCAACCATATTTTATAATCCATTAAATAGCCAGTCCCTAAAATCCCTATATATATATCATACTTGCTAATAGTTTTCAATTTGGAAGAGTTTAGATTTTTTTTGTCAGTGTACATGAACAGGCAAATACACACAGGGGTTTACTAGGAGAGTTAGAAAAAAGAAATAAATGCAATTGTCAGGATTTCTGGTGTTTTACTGATTGCAAATGAACAAATACAGAACTAGAATATTTAAAGGAAAAATATTAGCATCATTGCCTGGCAATATAATAATAATAATAATAATAATAATAATAATAATAATAATAATAATAATAATAATAATAATAATAATAATAATAATAATAATAATAATAATAATAATAATAATAATAATAATAATAATAATAATAATAGCATTACCAGTTAGAGCTGTGCTGTTAAAAGTAAAACAATAAATGGTCTAGTAATAGAATAAGCCAAGGTTATCAATGAACAAGCAATTCTTGTCGAAAAGAAAGAAGAAATTACTGCTTGCAAATTGTGGTGCTACTCTCTTTCTGCACTCTAGTGGTCAAAAAAAAACACCCCACAATATTACTGCAACTAACCAAATCCCAGATACATAATAGGAACCCATCTATCATCCCTCCCTGTGATGCCTTCAGCCAAATTACATTGTGATTCCTCTTTCCGAGGTCACATTTAATTAAACCAAGATGAGGACATGACATGTGGGATTAAACCCGTTTTACCACTTCAAATTATGAATTCATAACTAATGCTGCAGCCTATTGTTGTCAACCATGACCTGCATCTCATTTTTTAAGTGAACAGAACTTCTATGTTAAAACTTACTAGTCCTAATTGTAGATAGAAGCGCATTGGTTGATGTAAAATTATAAATATAAAGTTTGCATGTGGTGAATGGTGTTTCTCTATGTGTCACCTTTTTATATACAAATGGAATCAGTTTATCTGCAGTAACAGTTAATTGGTGATAAAAGTAATTAGACCTTCTAAAGGTCTTTCACAGTTCCAAGTAACTGATTGATGAAAGCATGGACCACATGCTTCACACCAATCTATTCCAGACTCATGCTTAATATCAAGAAATGCTGAAACCTGCCTTAAAACTCTTCCTTTTTTAAAAACAGCTTTAGTCCTGGCACACATACAGTATCAGATACTTGTGTGTAAAGGGTACACACAGGAGTATGTGCCTTAGTCTAAATCTGATCTGAACTTGTGTAAACACATTAAGCCATACAATGTCCCAACTCCATGAATACATTGAATATATCAATAAGGTCTAAATGAAAATAGAAACTAAAAAAAGAAAAATAGACATTGTGTGGAATTTAATCTGTAGATTATACACTATGCAGCCAAACACAATAATAGTGTTGATGCTGATTGCTAGTCTGATACAAGCAGAGGAGGAAAAGGTGATCCGTTCCTGGATCATCTCTGATCATCCTTCAGAGTTAGGAGTATTATATTGAAGCAACACCAAGGGATGAAGGGATTCACAGGCTTTGGAGCTATAGCACCAATTTGACCTTGTGGAGCGTCCTCACCATAAATGGGTTACAAAGTGGAGAGGTTTAAAAACGCCAGTGCTCAGGTCTCCGTGTGAACGGAACAGAGTGAGAAGTCAAATGAAAGTTCATGATCACACACCTGGAAGGCCAGAAAAATACACATATTTGTTAATGTTAAGTGCTCAATTGCAAGTTTTTGTTGTTGTTGTTGTTTTTCTTACTAAATAATGCAGTAATGTAGCATCACTCTGTCTAGACTGCTCATTGGTTATTGCTTAACATAGGTCATTAAGTTTGAGAAACTATGGCCTAGAAAGTCTAGACTGCATTAGGATGAAAGTGGACAGTGATGTCAGCTTTACCATGAAAAAGTACAGAAGTCCTAAAAAACTTCAGTCCTCAGTGCCATTAGGGACACCTGTGTGTTTTGAGGAGAACATACAAATGTAACAAAAGAAGGACAAATGGATTAGAAGAGTAATGAATGAATGCACCCACATTCCTACATCCTGTAGGGACCATGTAAATTTTAGAAGGTAGCTCCTGGAACCAACTGTCAGCAAGTTACCACACTCCTTTACAGGGCTTTACACACATCCACAGAAGAACAGTTCACTAAAAGACTGTCCCTGTTAAATGATTCTAACAACGCTCATACTATATAGACTGTCTGAGATACACTATGGTACAACAATGACCTGGATAAGAGAAGCAGCTAAAATAACAAACTAAGTTTTCATTCTAATTTCTTCACGATTGCCCTTGTTAACTCTCAAGTTAACAAGGGCACACCTGCCTGCTCCAACCCACACATAAAACAAGTTATAATTCAGACCACAATACTGCCAACCTTACCCAACTTAGTCAATTCAAAAATGTTTTATATATTGTTTTATGTTAGGCTTTATATTTTTTTATATTTTATTTTTACATTTATTTTATTACAAATGCACCAATAAACTAAGTCGAAATCTTTGAATTATGATCAAAAAAATTCTGATTCTGATTCTGGATCTACAAATAAGGCCAACATCTAAGTGGGAAAACATCACAGAAGGCTTGTACTACTGACTTTCCTGTTTTTCATTTACATTATCAACAGAAAATGTTACCTCAGTGATGAAAGCCTTGGCAGTTGCTGGGCTCATGAACAGCACTGCTCTGCGTAGCGTGTCTCTATATCGATGCAGCTCTTCCACTCTCATGGTTCTGAACAGACTTGTGATCATCATGTTGATGTTGGATTCCACCTTCTGCAGGGATAGGTCCATTCCCTGCTGAGAAGTCCAGTCCAGGAAATCCTCAATACCACGGATATCTGAAGATAAGCAGACAATAAATTGGCCTCCAGTGGTAGAAGCATACATTCTTCTGAAATTATTATACAACATTTTAGAAGACATGCAGTGAGACAGCCTAAATCCCCCCCCCCCCCATTCATAAAACACAATCATTAAAACTACTACTTATGAGAGCATTTTAGTGATTTAATTGGCTTTGTTGTCTCTCTTAGGAAAATAATTTGGTAGAATAAATTTGCTGTTACCATAGTATTACCTCATATTTTATCCCTCCTCTCTATTTGAGAAAACTTGGGCCTTGATTGTTGATCGCAGGTACAGTGACATTTTAAACTTTCTCTGATGCATAGACACTGATAAATGTGCCTGTGAGTCAATAAATGTGAGAATAATTTTAATATACTGTTGTTTCCATTAGCAAATAGTGACTCAATTGAACCTTGGCTTATAAGAGCGGTAGGATTTCTGCCTGCCATGCCGAAGGTTCTGTGGTTAATTCCACTGATATTTGCTGTGATGGACCCTTGTAAAATGATGAAGGAATTTCCTTCCTCAACAGCAGTTGAAACACAGAGTAGAATCATGATACTCATCCATGGTTATTTCTTCATTTTAGAGATTGTGGTGGATTGTCTGCAGTCTAATTGCACTGTCAAATCTGGACTTTCAAAATACCTTTAATAGGTTGATCAATATGCAGTACAAAAGGCTCTGTGCTCAATTCCGCATTGTCTTCTACACCAAGTTAAGTTGTGTCTGGAAGGGGTAACAACAAATCACAATACAGAGCATCTCTGTGGTGACCCCCCGATGAAGAGACAAGCAAAGAAAAAAAGAATCATTCCACCACATAACCCATGGACTCTCTGTAAAAAAACACAGTCTCCATGGGAGCTGCCCCACATTCTATTATAAGCCTCTGATTAAATTGTAGCTTAAGAGATGAGCAGATTCTCTATGCCCTGTCAAGTGATGCGTCCCGCAGTCATCACAGATGCTGGCTTTAGCATGTTACATTGATAAAACTAACCTTTTCAATTTTGCTATGCAACCTAAAATATAGACACTATACACATATACACTCATATTGACGGTTTTGTGTTCATATAGTCTCCATTAATATCGATAGTCTTCCGTCTATCAATGTCAATCCTGGACTCTCCAAATCAGAATCAAATGCAGAAGGTTATGGGCCTTGAACTGACTAAATCCCAGTCCCAGGTTGGGTTGCTACAGAAAGGGCATCTGGTGTTATAACTCTGCTCTATCAGCATGCAGCCTACAGCTGTGGCACCCCCGGATAAAGTCACAAGCTGAAAGTGATTGATTATTCTAGTAGCAAGGCAAAGTCAGCTGAAAAAGATGTTTCTTGCTAAATTCAAGCATCAAACCCACACTCATGTCCACTTCCACAGACTGTGCCTTTGATGGACTTCATACCCCATCTTGCTACTTGTTAATCCGATCATTGTGGACACTCGCTGAGTGTTACTTCTCCTTTGTCCTTTTTGGGTTTGACTTTGATTCTCTTTAAACCATAATGGAGTGCATAGCATACCAACGTTCCTTGAATACAATTCAACCAACATGCGTTAGGGAGTCATTGGTAAAACAACATTGTTTAACAATAATAAAAAGTTGGACACCAAACCAATGTTACATTTACATTTACATTACATTTTAATAAGTTAATTTTTGTGTTTCTGTGTGTGTGCATAATAACTGTCACAATAAAGCAATCAAGTTGATTGATTAGAGGTGATGAGGCCTAGAGGGCTGTGGTGAGGGTGTGACTGCGTCCCTGTCAAATTTTAGGTTTATCAGCATATTAGGAAAAGACACATCACACCACAGCATTCATTTATTGAGGAATTAATTTACAAAGAAGGTTAAATGCAAACTGGCTACATAGACTTGACACTGGTGTTAACAATATTAAACAGACTGAGAGTTAGCAAGGTGAAGCAATGGCAATGGAGTATATTTCAGAGAGGTGACACATGAAAACAATTTCCTCACAATGAGATGACTACGGCATGCTGCTGTCAGACTTTTGAACACAACAAGACAGTCAGGATTGTTATGGCCGTGAGGCTCTTACGCCTCTATTTTCTAACCATAGGGGCCTTGAATAGGAAATGGAGATCTCTGAATGATAACAGATGAGCACGTCAGTTAACAAGGGTGTTTCAGATCCGAAACAAAACCTGTGTGTTCATCTGGAGACACATGCATAAAAATGTAAGTGTCTTGCTGTGTTAGCCCAGCGTACTGAAGTGTCACTTTGTGCTAATTTCCATCATGGTTCATGGAGCAACAATCATGGTTCGACTGCCAGCCGTGAGGCTGTTGTTCACCACGATGAACCTGTGCTTCAGTGTAATGATGTGAACGTTAAAGGAGCAAACAGAGACAATCGGCTCTTTAATGGTCAGACAACACAGCTTTAATGGCTTTAGGAGTACAAAGGCAATAAGCCATTAAAATCGAATTCGCACTAATAATAACTGCAATATTAATTCAAAGTTACGGCAGTGATCATTTCTAAATATAATATTACGAGCAACAGAATCATCAACGCCAGTGATGTGACTGCTAATGATTCACAATGATACATGCAGGCAGGCAAACACATTCAGTATTAGAATAATGTATACAGGGATATACAGTGTGTGTGGAGGGAATGGAGTTCATATTTATCAGGTGGGATTTAAAGAGTATGATTTATGGTGTAATAGTTCTGTTTTTTTCATCACAGTGACGGTGAAAGCACATTAACTCCCCAATCATTCAAGTATCGGAGGAAACATAGACATAAGGAGGTACGTATATTAGTGTCTATATACTTTCTATATACCTTCACTGACATCAGAGGGTTTTTATAATGATTTGAGTTACACAAATAACCAATTAATAATTTTCTGCTATAGTCATGGTAAGATATAAGGGTCCAAAAGGATTTTGTCAACAGAACAAAATGTATCATGTAATAATTTAGTGTATGTTAAAAAAATCCCACAATCCTGCAGGGTTGCGCCCAGTAGTAGAACTCAGCCATGGAAGAGCTCTCTTCTCATTACATTTCGTTTGAATCTCTACCTGTTTGCTCTTTTTGTCTGTTCCTTTTATTTTTCCCTTGTTGATTGCCTTAGTGACTGACTTTGAGGTCAGTCAGGTTTAATTTGCTGACATCAGGCCTTTTTCTACCTGGGTGTTTGGAGCAGATTTTGTGGCTATTGCAGTTACTTGACCTCATGAACCTTCTGACTCCATCACAATGAAAAATGTACAGTTAACACAGAAAATACTCTTTGATACTTCTATGATTAAGTATCCTTAGGAGAATATTCTTAATTACAATCAATATAACATGACTTTAATACTCCCAACATTTTTGTGTGACCATTGTAATTGCGGACAGTGATTCGACCAAAACTTTTAATCAACTTTTAATGAAAATTACTTTAATGATAGACTCACTGCTGGTAGATGTTCATTAATTAAAGCGAAACAGTGAAACCTAATGACCTGTGTGAACTATAAATGC
>NC_024328.1:21039039-21055965 GCF_000523025.1 Cynoglossus semilaevis
CAGCAGGAAGAGCCAAAAAAGTAACATATTTTAAAATGTATATCTGTGAGAGCCATACATTTTTTTAAAATCTGAATACAACTGAATGTATGGATTTTTAAACCATACCAATAATTTTATAAGTATAATACGTTTCTGAACTATTAGAAAAGTTATTAAAATTATTTTTTTAAAAATTAATAATGAGGGAGCACATGCAGATAGCTGGAGTCAGAGTAAAAGATACAGAGAACAGGGCAATATGGAAATTAGTGATTCGCTGTGGCAACCCCTGAAAAAAGTGACAAAGCCAAAAGGAAAAGAAGAAGAAGAACGTTGTTATACTAGCCATACATAAAATACTTATTAATATGACTTCTGGTGCTGCATGGTTTTGATGCGACTTTGCTCCTGGGCAAAAAACTTAATGTATGGATTAAAATGTGTAACAGAGTTATAAATATATGGTTCCATTTGCCATACAACAGAGTTTATATATAAAATAAAAAAAAAATTATCCTACGGTCATTAAATGCCCCTGCTGATTAGAGTCGTGAACCCCGGGGAGCAACAGTCTGGCTCTGCTGTCCTTATGGTAGGTGCACATTGGTGATGCGAAGACCGACTCTTTTTACTGATTCAGATCTTTGACTCTCGAACAGTAAAATGAACCGAGTCGTGAACGGATTTTGACCCGAGCTCTCTGTCCCGTGACTAATGACACAAATTCGCGAGAACGAAGCGAAAGGCTGTCTTTGTGAACGAATCACATAGAGTGATTCGTTCATAGTAACAGATTAGTTCACAGTGTAAGATTAGTCCACAGTGAAAGATTAGTTCACAGAGAGTGATTCGTTCATAGTGAAAGATTTGTTCACAGAGAGTGCTTCGTTTATAGTGAAATATTAGTTCACAGTGAAAGATTAGTTCACAGTAATGATGGGAAGACCGACTCTTTTTATTGATTTGAATTTGAGTCTCGACCAGTAAAATGTTTTACAGCAGGTTGCGCTTTAGCCCTATTGTGGGCGTTGTAAAGAAGGTTGTGGTTCTCCGACACTAAATACTCAAGGCAACATGGTTTGCTCCGCTGACAGATTCGTTCGCGGGGAAAGATTAGTTCACAGCGAAAGATTAGTTCACAGAGAATGATTCGTTCACAGCGAAAGATTAGTTCACAGCGAAATATTAGTTCACAGTGAAAGATTAGTTCACAGAGAGTGATTCGTTTGCAATGAAATATTAGTTCACAGCGAAAGATTAGTTTACAGCGAAAGGTTATTTTGCGGCGAAAGATTAGTTCACAGAGAATGATTCGTTCACAGCGAAATATTAGTTCACAGAAAGTGATTCGTTTGCAATGAAAGATTACTTCAGAGCGAAATATTAGTTCACAGTAAAAGATTAGTTCACAGAGAGTGATTCGTTTGAAATGAAAGATTAGTTCACAGCGAAGGATTAGTTTACAGCGAAAGGTTATTTCGCAGCGAAAGATTAGTTCACAGAGAATGATTAGTTCACAGCGAAAGATTAGTTCACGGCGAAAAATTAGTTCACAGCGAAAGATTAGTTCACAGTGAAAGATTAGTTCACAGTGAAAGATTAGTTCGCATTGAGTGATTTGTGAGTTCAATATGAACAAATGTTTCATATGACTCGGGTGTCACGAGTCATATGAAAGATTCGTTCATTTTGAATGAATCACTTGCGAACGATACATCACTAGTTCACAGCGAAAGATTAGTTCACAGAGAGTGATTTGTGATTTGAACCTGTTACACGTGGGCCGGGTCCCAAAGAATGTATTGTATATCTCAGTTACTGTAAACCAGGGGTGTCATACAGCCCACAGGGGAGTTCAATCCAGCCCGCTTGATGAATTTTAAAAGCAAAAAAAGCACTTCATGTTTATGATGTTTTGTAAAATTATATTTCCTTAAATTTGAAGATTCAAAAATCAAGACTTGTACTTCTTTGCATAAAAAAGGGAAAACATGGGCTTATTATTATTTGTAGGTAATGTTGATGTCCAGATCACTTGACATCTAATTAGGCTGAACCAAAATGAGTTTGACACCTTTGCTGTTAAATGTTTAAGTACCTAATACACACCTTAAGACCGAAACAAACATTATAGAAAAAGTGATTGAATGTAAATAAAAATTTATCTATTCATGCATCTTCTCTTCCCCTATTTATTTTTGGACAGTTCCTTACCCTTTCCCCAACCCTTTCCTTTTCCTCTTCTGCTGGTTTCCCCTCACAGCTTCAGGGTTTGGATTCCAAGAATCCCTGCTGAGTGCTTAAAAAACATGCACAAACCAACATTTTATCCTCAGGCTCAGGCTCTTGTTGTGTTCACACCCCACTTATTCCCTTCTCACTAGGATATTGCTGAAATGCATGCTTATTCAGCATTACAATTTTTGTTGTTGTTTTTTTTTTAGCAAAGATAGAGCTGCCATGTTAGATCTTCCTTATTGCCCATGCATTCAGACTATTCTGCACATTTGTGGTCCAAGAGTTTTTGTCTATTGATGTCTTCCATTTTGGTGTATTTGTTTCACCAGGGTTTTGCATAAACAGAAATAAATAATATTAAGAATGTCAGGGAACAAATTGTCACCTAAATAGCAAGACCACGCATTTTATGCTAATTGTTCCAACCACCAAAAAAGCTTTCCCGGGGGACGCATTTGTCTGTGTATATATAGTGTCAGTATTTGTGTTTGCTCATGTCACCACCTCCTCCTCAGTCTCTAAAACAGAAGCAAAGAAATATTTAGCTTTCTGTCTGCTGTACCATGCAAACACTATCACTGCATGCACAAAGTATCTTATTGGTAAAGCCATACTAAAGCCTTGCTTTGCTTCTTTACACTGTACAGTGTGAAATATAATGATGTCATGCCTGCATGGACATCTCCCATTCTCTGTTCTGCTGCTCTGCCTGTTTTTCTCATCATCCTCTTTATTTTTCCTCTCCTCTAAATGTGCTTATCAACAACTTACACATGTCTCACTTGGCATAGATTTGAGTTTTTACTCCTCTCCTTTCACAAGCCTTCCTACATAGCCTTAAAAAGATATCCATCATCTATCCACTCACTGATCTCTTATCATTCCTTGTTCTTTTCCCTCGCTCTCAAGAGACAATTTTGCGCAACAGTTTCGTCATGCTCTTCACTCACATCATGCTTTCTCTCATTCCTCTTTCACTTACGTCCCTTAACTGAGATATGGTTCCAATAGAGCAGCTCATCACTAACAGGTTGAGGTTCAAATATCCCTCTAAGTGATTTGGATTTGTGGAGATTTGACTAATGTGTCCTTTTTACTCTGTCAGCCACAACCAACAAGTGTGCAGAGTGTGCGGTTTATCAAGTCATGTCCTCCCACAAATGGCAAATACACACAGTACAAGGGCTGTCAAACACTTAAATTTTATCTGATTAATCAGAGGGTATTGGTGGATTAATTGTTACAAACAGTAATTCTAATTTAGTATGGTTAATCATGATTGACCTTTCATTTCTGAACATAATGAAAACCATTTTTTTCTACTGTATATGTTGTTGAATCAAAAGGACAAATAATAGCATTTTATTTGTTGCTATTTAATTTAATTTAGCTTCATAGACTTTCAAAAGTTCTATGAAAACAATATTAATATTTCTACAGTCCCTTAAAATTAATATGACATTTGTCTCAATCACTTTGTCAGCGCTAGACTCATTAACTGCTATGAGGTCAATGAGGCTGGTCTGATATTTGGGAATAGCTTTATAATCTACTGCTATGGGTCCTCTACAAGACATAACAATGTTTGTTTGTTTGTTTGTTTGTTTGTTTGTTTTACTTTACATAAATGGCAGTTCTTAACCAAAACCAATACCTTGCATGACACTTACCTTTGAGTTTTTTAATACTGTAATTTCCGGGTGATTAAGCGCACCTGAATATAAGCCACACCCACTAAGGAAAGTGAACTACTTGTCATTGTGACACAGCACACACAACGAAATGTGGCCTCTGCTTTTAACCCATCACCAAAGTGAACAGTGGGCTGCTTTAAGTGCCCAATGTTGTGGAATCAAACCTGAAGCCTTCTGGACCCAAGTCTGCTTCCTTAACCACTAAGCCACAACTGCCACTAAATTTAAAAAAAAAAAATAATAATAATTGTACATATATAGGCCACACGTTTCTATAAACCACAGTTGTCCTTGCTGTAACATGGGATATTTACAGAGAAAGATGTTTTTTTCACTTTTAATTAAATAAATACTTTTTTTCTGAACAGTGCCTGTAACATGGCTGGTTACACGTTAGCTCTTTCCTGCTTCGGAGCTCCAACTGTAGTTGGAATGCACAGGGGACACTTTGTAATCTGCTCCAGGGCCGAAGCTAACATTAGCTCCAACAATAACAAAAAAAAAAAATAATAATAATAATAACATTATGCATGGGCATAAGAATTAATTACAATTAATCTAGCTCCAGTTTAGCCACACTTTATTGTACCCAATGTATTTTTATCTGCGTAAAAATATACATAGACAAGGATTATATGAGAACTGCATAATGAATTAAACAGTACATAAAGGATTAAATGGTAATATGTCCAATTATGCCTTCGGGATCATTCAAACGCTAACACTTGACATAATGTGTAAGTCAATATTACCTAAAATCTTTGTCAAGTATTCACTTTTGGTTTAATGGAGGTGTGGTGCTAATAAAACTGTGACATTCCAAAAAGCTTCACACTTTACTTGTAAACGCTCTCTCTGTGATCCTTTTGTTGTTGGCTGAAAGCAAAACAAAACAAATCACCCAAATGCCAGCAGTGTTATTATCTCCAAGTGGTACTCTTCGCATTTGCTCAACAACAGGAACTTGTCACTTTTGACATGTTTTTATATACATCACGTTTACAGTACAAGACATTTGAGGGGGGCTAATAGCAAGGTGAGGAAGTTAAAAGAGAGTACAAAAGAAGGGGAGAAAGAGAAGAAGAGCAAGAAAGGGAAACACAGGGGAAGAGCGATAGAGGGAGAGGAGAAAACAAACGTGTTCTTGGTGTCCGGAATGCACCAGTAGAGCTGAAAATAGGGACGGAGACAGTGGCACCACAGCTTCATTTGAGAGGACACACTTGGCTGTCTGTTCTATAAAGGACTCTCCTTGTAAAGAAGCAACGCCTTTTGGGAACATTGCTATCATCTTAAAAGGCCATCGCTCGTGTGTGTGTGGTATCTGTATCTGTGTGGTTGAATCAAGAGTGTGAAAATGTTCAGTCCTGAGATGGAAATTCTTAAAGTATTGGATCTTATTTTGGATTCGAAAAGAAGAATATGTGACCATTTAAAAAGATCCAGATCCAGAGAAGAGAAAATCATACTTGTAGTAGTATTTATATAAATATACAAGTATCAATATATAATGTTGGTAGCATCAATAATTGACAAATACTTTATGGGGTTTTTGTAGTATACTTCAGGAGCTAGAAAGTGGTTTTCAAAGTAAGGGCCTCCAGGAGGTACTAAGGGGGACCTCCTGTGAAAGCTGCAACTTTGGAATGACAACGTCATAAACTCTGTACACCTGGCAGTTTGTACATCTGTTAGCAAGCTGCTCAGCTCCTCAAGTTAGCGTGTAGCTAGCTAGCACATGCTTATGAATAATTCCCTTATGCTAAACAGATGTAATAGTTATTGAATAGTGAATAAAAGTAAGAGAGCACACCAAGTTGATGTTGTCTTCAAATAATTTGTTGTGTTATCTATACTACTTTATTATTGTGCTGTTGACCTGGCTTTAACACAATTTACCGTCTATTCTGAAAATTCTGACTGAGTGTGTATTGGGCATAAATTATTTATTCCAATTAGTAATTAATGTCTTGCCCAGGGAGGACTTTCATCCAACCTCTATGTAGGAAAAATACCTGCTGTCTCTAATGTCCTAAAGCCATTCTTATGGTGTACTGCGCTGCTGTAATTATGGTATATATTGCGTTGACATGAACTGGTACTTCCACATGTAGGAAGGCCACATTAGCCACTACTCAATATTTATCCAACTTGAACTGTGCAATATTGAGCTCTACTACTTATGACATATTCAATACTCTGATAAAAGGCTGCAATATCTCAGAGGATTTGAGCCAGGCTTTCGGGGATGCATTGCAACACAACCCCACTGTAGGAACGTCTTTGGAAATCAATGCATAAAACCCATTAATTGCATTCATTGACCACAATGAGTGCAATGGGACACCACCCAATGTGATATGATAACTAGGAAAATACTAGGAAAAGATAGCATCCTGATGACATTGTAGTATAGCTGCAGTCAATATGTCAATATGTGATGTTTAAGTATGAATCAGAGCACAGCAGTGACTGACAGTCTGACACTTTGAAAAATGATGGTGAAATGTCAGGTGAATAAAATCTAGTGAACTTGCACATACGTGAAATGTGGCAAACCAATATTTCAATATACAGGAGCCATTAATATGTTAAGAAGCAGAGTTTTAGTCAATAAAAAAGAACACAGAATACTTCCCCCATAATGTAGGAGTTCATGGACTAAAGAGAAGGAGGGGGAGAAGCAGAAACAGAAATGAAACACCACACACACACACACACACACACACAGACAGACTGATGTGCCACCAGCATTGAGATTTTTAATGATGCATGGCCACAGGTGGGCCTGTTTCTGTGCATTTGAATAATCACCCACATCCATGTCTGCCTATGCTCTGCATTTTTATTTGCCAGACATGGACAGCAGTCTCTCTGACAGACCATATACCTGACAGCTCCCCATGGATCTTGATGTGCTGATATTGGTGTCAGACAGAGTCCATATTTAAAAAAATGATGGAGTACAAACGACAGCATTCCCTTACCAAAATCAGAGTCGTAGAAGAGGATGAACTTCTGCCAGCTGTACTCAGAAACCACTTGCATGATGATCTCATTAAGATAGACAGGGGGGCGCACCATTAGAGTGTAGTCATCTGATCCCGGGATGCGACTGGTGGGTGGGCATGCAGAGCGGGGTGTTCCTGCTGTGGAGCGCTGGATGAAGAGGTGGGGGATGTGCATGGCATCAGCCAAGGTCTGAAGGCTGCCTGCCGACATGCAGCCTATTGAACTGACCAGGGCCAAGATACCACGGTTCATCAGCTCACAGGCTGGATGGAAGAAATAGGGAGAGACAGTAGAGAAGTAGTAGAAGAAGAGAGAGAAAGGTAGAGGAAAAACAGACGAGAAACTTGTTAATTGTTTTGAAAGAAACAATGATTATTCTATTGACTCATTTATGCGAAAAAGGCAGCATAGGTGGAAATGCATGTTTGTAGAGATAATTATTTTCATTTTACAGGTCACACTGCAACATCAAGATTGTATATATGAATCTATATAGGTGGTTTATGACATACATTCACATGAGTCATTATAAAACTTGGCCAACTACTTTTTTCAGTGTCACTGCCACAGATTAAAAACAACACTAACACCAAGAGGACTTTTTATTCACATGACACAGCATCACAGACAAAAGATAAGGATTCATCTATCTGAACTTCTTTATTAAACAAAAAACACTTTAAAAAAGTAACAGTAATAAAGCATAATTGACTGAAATGCACAAGATTTACACATACTTCAAAAATTCCAGTGGAATTTGCAGTGGAATCTATATATATATAAATATATCTCTTATCATTCAATATGGCGTTAAGCACATTGCAGAGCGTTTTCCTCTATAAAATACGTTTCCCCCTAACAAACGGTTCATTTCTGGCTATTGAACCAAAGACATACCTAAATTCTCCAGTATGTCAAGATGTGTGATAGTCGGCATACTGACCAACTTCCAAGCCACCTCCCTCTGCTGACACAGAATAGTATAATAAAATACATAAAATTGAAAAAAAAAACTGGTTTGCTGTCTGAATGCTCTTCAGTTCTCAGACAGATGTATGTGATTCATTAATTTTTCCTTTTTTCCCTTCTCAATTTTAAAGGCCTACTGTGGTGTCAGAAATATCTTTAACTTCTACCATCCACACCAGCTGCTGTGATCCCCCTATTGTTCAAAACAAGCCCCCTGAGTTGTCACTTTTCAGCTGCAATTTTTTCAGTATACTGTCTTAGAGTGATTTTTATTTTAGTTACCTAACAGTACAGCAGTAACGCTGTGCACTTCCCTCCTCCTCCCACAGTTTCTTTTTAAACATCTCTTCTCACCTTTTCCATTTTACCCACTATATTCAGCCATGAGATTAGCGTGCACATAATAAATAATTGTGACCCATTTAGGAGCTTTAAAATATGCAAGCAGATGTTCTCAGTCATTTTGCTTGCATCTTGACTCCAAATTCCAAAAAGTCATGTCAATCAAACAACCCACACTTCATATCACATTCTGCTGAAAAAAGACCTTAAACTAGCAGTTTAGGCCTTCAATGCTTCAATGTTTACTGACATTATAAATTAAGTGACAAGTTCCTAAAGACTTGAACGCTATAGTGTGAAGTAGTGCTGTTAACTCACAGCACAGTCTCTAGTTTGGGTCCAAGTTTAGGCCCTGGCTTGTTCAATGGCCTTCCAGTGAATTTAGTTGAAATATCAGATATGTCTATGAAGATTCTCAGTAATTCAGGTTGAAGAGTTCTGTTAGGCAACTGGACGTGAATTTTCTAATAGAAGTCATTTCACCTCTCATTCAAGAGATGTCTTCAGTTCTAATGGATGGTGGGGAGTACAGCAAATATATACTCTGGGTGTAAAAGAATAAAGCTACTTCAGCTGCCCCCTGTTGGGTGGAGCCCTGGGGTCAACTGGAAATGTGTAAACAGTCATTAAGAGTCTGATCAGAAAGGTTTCGGTCACCTGCCTCTTTGTTGTGTGAAACTGAGGAGAATCTTTTGGGTATTGTTCCTAAGAGTGTTTTGTGTGCGGGTGTTGGTTGTGTCTGAGTCCACTTGCTCTGTTGAGTGATGTTTTTTCCAGGTTGACAAAATGCCTTCTTTTACCCCTCTCTCACACCATCTGTCTGGCCAAAATGTGAACATTGTTGAGGTGTATGTGAACAGCTGAGTCCTTCCCTGAGGAGTTGGCCCTCCTGTTTGGCCATGCACCTGTGTAGCGGTTGTTTGGTCTCCACAATATACAGGTCCTTACACTCTTCATTGCACTGAATGGCATAAACCACATTGTCCAGCTTGTTTCTTGAAGTCTTGTCTTTGAGATGTTACTGGGTTTGAAGTGTAAGGAGGTCTGGTGTTGGTTTAAGATCCTCATAAGTTTTTGTGAAACTCCTGAAATGTATATAATGATGACATCCCCCCTCCTGTTGTCCTCCATCTTTGTGGGCCTCTTTTTGTTAGGTTTTAAAAAAATCCCATCTGGGATAGCCACAGGCCTTGAGAGCTGTCCTAATGTCTCCCTGTTCTCTCATCTTACCTCTGTTGGTGGCGGAAATAGTGTCTGCCTGGTAGATTTCTGATGACTCCTAATTTGCGCTCTGTCTGCTGGAAGGATGGTGGTGTCTGGGTCTCTTTGGAGTGCTGCCAGCGCTTTCTTCTCAGGGAGGGACAGGTTTGAAGGGAGAGGTTTCGCACTGGAGAGAGCCGCAGTAACTTTCAACCTGAGCTTTTCGGCTTCTGTGGTGTTTAAACGGTTGTTTCTGATGGCTGTCTTGATGGCTGTGATGAGGTCCACGGTGGGGATGTGTGCAGAATTGACCGCAAAGTTCAGTCCTTTGGCTAAGAAGTCCTTTTCTGGCTGGGTGAGGATTCTGTCAGACAGATTCTTCACTCAATTCTCCTGGGAGCCCTGCCGTGTAGTGTTGGAATCTCTGTTGTTTTGTGTAGATTCCACGGCAGTGGTCTGTCTGGACTGGAGGTCATGCAAGTTATGTTTTTGTCGTTCCTTGCCATTGTAGTGTTGGAACATCACAACAAAGGACTCTAAGGAACAATACCCAAAATATTCTAATAACAAAGAGGCAGGTGACCAAAACCTTTCTGATGAAGACCACAATGACCCATCAGACTCTTAACGATTGTTTACATGTTCCCACCCCAAGGCCCCACCCAACAAGGGGGAGCTGAAGTAGCTTTATTCTTTTACACCCAGAGAATATATTAGCTGTACTCCCCACCACTAGTTAGAACTGAAGAAGCCTCTTGGATGAGAGGTAAAATATTTTCTTTTAGAAAATTCACATGCAGTTGCCTAACAGAACTCTTCAACCTTAAATATCAGATACATCGTCCTTTGTAAGTTGTAAGAGGCCATTGGGTTTAACAGGCTACACCATCCATGCAGTGGCATACCAGCAAAGCCCACAGGGCCTTCTCTGCTGGCCTTAACAGTATCAGAATCAGTAACATATTTTTCAATATACTTGTTATGAATTTTAATCAAATAAGAATAAAATAAAAATACTAGGCTTTTCTTTTGATTGTGCTGTTTCCAGTCATGTTTTTTATCCAATCATATGTCAGTCACATGTGTCAACAGGGTGAAAAAAAGGCCTTAAGACCTTAAGAATTAGTAGTTCAAAGTGCTTGGAGCCTAAAGTAAATGGGATTGTTTGTTTAACCAATTAGAGTTTGGGTTTCTAGCAGGGGAAGTTATGTTGATGATTTGAGTGATTTGATTGGATGGTAAAAGAAGGCAGTTTTGAATGGGGGCAAACTGCATCGAGCAACTTGCTTTAGTAATGGTGTTTTAATGGTTACATGAGTTATGGGGACAGTGGTACCCAATGTTTTTTGTACCAAGAACCGGTCTCAGCCTTTACTGTGGACTGGTAATACTCCTCTTTTAATGATTTAATGATTGAACAATCATTAAATTTTGTCAGATTATCTTTTTATTAAAAAAGTAAAGGGATATGGCTGGATTTATTTTGAATGTAAGTAATGAATGTAAGTAAAATAATAAAACTGAAGGACATTTTTCACTGTATTCCACTGCGGCCAGGTACCAAATGAACTATGGACCAGCACCGACCAGGGGTTGGTGGCCCCTCATCTAAGATACAATGACTCATTATACTACATTTCTGCATAATATTTACAGTTTCTATTGACATAATGAAGTTATTAGATGTGGATTTTTTCAGGCAGGACACCACTGAAGGCTTAGGGTAGGAATACACAGCACACCACTGCATCTGTGTAAACAGAAAAAAACTAAATATTACCTTTAGTAAACCTAGCCTAGTCATAACACCTATGTAAATCTGTACAATGCAAGACAAGGCCTCTCACCAGCTTTGAATTGCAACGTTTAGTCATTGGTAGGATGTGAAACAAACAAACACATTTTTATATTTTCAATGTCAACACACTGTAACACTTGGACTATAAGCTGATATATTTTTTTACTGCTTTTATCCTGTGGCTTAAACAACAATGCTGCTAATTTATAGATTTTTACTGGCTAACGAAGTTCAGACCACTAACGATCAATTCATTTTCTGGTAGGCTACTGTGAATTATACTAGTAGCATGTCCGTCTGTGAAGGACTGTGTGCATATATGTGTGTGGGGGTTATGCATGCGAGAGAGAACGGTAATACGATGATAAAGACCTCAACTACTCTGTTTCTGTTTACCTCTCCTGCGGACAAGCATAAAGTGAAGGGAGTTAGCCACAGACTAATGTTAGCTGCAGACCTAGACAAAATCACTAAGTCTCCTCTGTGCATTCCAACTATGGTCAGGGCACCAAGCAGGAAAGAGCTAACGTGGAACCAGTCGTGTTACAGGCCCTGTTCGGAAAAAAAAGCATTTATTAAATTAAAAGTGAAAAAAAAAAATCTTTCAATGTAAATATCTCTTGTTACAACAAGAACACCTGAGAAGTATGGCCTATATATGTACAATTATTTATTTTCTTTTTAAATTTAGTGGTTGCGCTTATATTCAGGTGCGCTAAATAGTCCAAAAAATAGGGTGCACATATCTGCATTTTGTTTTGTGTGGGGGTAAACAACAATGTATACCTGATGCAAGATCATTGAATTCACTGGGTGTAACATAACATAAGCAGAGTGATTGAGAAGTCCTCGCAGTTTCTGTGTTAGGCTTTGTGTAAGGCTCTGTGTCTACCTCAGTGCTGAACATGTGGAGAATGTGTGTATAAACCAGTGTCATCATATTTAATGACATCAAGTTTTAGGGCCTGTATGTCTTCAAAGTGCTGAGGTGTATTTTTATGATCCAGATTTAACCCAAGTCATAATAAATAATCCCTGCCTTGTTCTGGTCTAACTTTTCTGCATTAGCTCAACATCATCAGGATTTAGGCTAATGGAAGTCACTGCTAATCCTGTACTTATGAGGGCACTTTGGATAATTAGTGCCCTCATCCACTTAGCATAACAATCCGGACTCTACAGGGGGGGCTTCAACGCAATAGACTAATCCATGCTCTTCACTAATTTCTTCAAGGTCCTGTGTGTCAAGATTATCTCATTTTACAACTCTCTGTAGTAGAAAAGAGTCAAAGAAAACTTAAAAAAACAAACAAACAAAGAAAAAAACAACAACTGTGCAGTGATTTCTGGGATTGGTCACCCTGACCCTGAAAAGGATTAGGTAGTAGAAAATGAAAGTTTTAATTGACTGAACTATTACCATCATGAGGCAGCCCACGCACATTACTACCACAGCTCTGCTGAACACAGGCTTCAAATTGGTGAATGATAAATCATACTGGGATCAATCTGGCTAAAGCAGCTAAGATCTGTCAACCTGTAATGTGCGGTTGTTTATTTGAGGGATGTACGCGCCAGTCTTAAGCAGAGACACGTGAACATCCAAGAGTTCAGACAGTTCAGCAGTGTTGCTGTGGGACTCATTATTAGAGAACTAGCTAATGTGATGGAGAGAAGAAGAGTAGACATTTTGTGTGTGCAGGAGACCAGGTGGAAGGGCTGCAAGGCTAGAAACACTGGAGGAGGCTACAAACTGTTTTATCATGGTTCAGATGGGAAGATAAATGGAGTAGGGGTGATCCTAAAGGAAGAATATGTAAGAAATGTGGTAGAGGTGAAACAAGAGTCAGACAGGTTGATGTATGTGAGGGTAGAAATAGAAGGAGTGATGATAAATGTTGTTAGCGGTTATGCCCCACAGGTGGGCTGTGAGTTGGAAGAAAAGGAGAAGTTCTGGAAGGAGCTGGATTGGATGATAGAGAGTATCCCCAGGGGAGAGAAAGTGGTGATTGGAGCATACTTTAATGGTCATGTAGGGGAAGGGAACAGAGGAGATGAGGAAGGGATGGGCAGGTATGGCGTTAGGGAGAGAAACTTAGAAGGACAGGCAGTGGTAGATTTTGAAGAGAATGGAAATGGCTGTGGTAACCACCTATTTCCAAAAGAAAGAGGAACACGGGTGACTTACAAGAGTGGAGGCAGGTCCACACAGATAGATTATATTCTATGTAGAAGATGTAATCTGAGGGAGATTAATGACTGTAAGGTGGTGGCAGGTGAGAGAGTAGCCAAACAACATCGGATGGTAGTGTGCAAAATGACGGTGGAGGTGACAAAAAGGAAGAGAGTGAAGACAGAGCAGAAACTCAAGTGGTGGAAATTAAGGAAAAAGACGTGGTGAAGACTTCAGGAACGAAGTACGGGCAGTTCTGGGCCGTGTTGAGGAATTCCCAGATGATTGGGAGACTACAGCTGCAGTGATTAGGGAGACAGGTAGGAAGGTGCTAGGTATGTCCTCTGGGCAGAGAAAGGAGGACAAAGAGACCTGGTGGTGGAATGATGAGATCCAGGAGAGTGTGCAGAGAAAGAGATTAGCAAAGAAGAGATGGGACAGTGACAGAACAGAAGAGAACAGACTAGAGTACAAAGAGAGGACAAGGGAGGTGAAGAGGGAAGTGGCCAGGGCCAAACAAAAGGCATATGAGGAGTTGTATGAGAGTTTGGAAACAGTGTTAGATTTCAGTGGTTTTCATGGTAGCATAGGTGCGGATGAGCAGGATCTTGCAGATGGCTGGACAGCACTCCGCGATTGGATCCAGAGTGTAACTAATGCAACTACTGATTGGTCAAAGGTGTCTGGTTGTATTCAGAAAGTTAATGAACCTGTTGATGATTTTGCACACTGATTTACTGAAACATTTTTGAAGCATTCGGGTATGGTTGGTTTTACAGAGGATAACATTAGCAACAACAATCATGGTGATTTGAAAGCTAATTTTCTGCAGAACTTATTCTCGAGTTAAGGCAAGCCATTAAGTTGACGTCTACAACGTGGGAGGATGTAACATACACTTTTGATATGCTAATTGGTGCAGCTAAACGGGTTGAGAACAGCATTGAGCACAGAATAAGATCTGTCACAACCATGTCATGTTTAACAATGTGTATATGGTAAGAGGCCTAGATGTTGGTGTAAACAACTACAGGGTCAAACACAGGGGATCAAGATGGAAAGGAAACAGACATAGCTCTAATGACAGGTAGCCAAGGAAGAAATGATACCCGTCCAGATAGTGACTTGGATAGTGAATATGAACAGTTTAAGAAATTTAGTGATTGCCAGTGAGCAGCCTTACTTTCTGCTGTCCAGGGGAACTAAGGGAGGCCTCGCTGCGTGCTCTTGCGGCTGCAGTGAGGCTACGTAAGTATGTGAGTACGACCATTAACAATAAGTTTGAGGTTGAGTTTCTGTTAGATACTGGAGCCGAGTTGGCGATTATTCCTCCGTCATATTTAAAGGGTGAGTCTCTCCCATTTACATCTGATACCCAATATGCATATGGCGCGGGTGAAGAAAGGATGTGTTTTCAGAAAACACAACTTGTGACTTTGTCATTTGGGCCTGCTGAAGTTGTCACTAATTTATGGATTGAACAGGCATGTCAGCCATTGTTAGGAATGGATGGGTTGTTACAGCTTGATTGGAGCCTGGAGTTCTCAGAAGGGAAAGTTGCATGGAATCTCAGGAGTCTCCAGGAGCACTGAATCCAAATGATAAGAATGAGTGCACACTTCTAGGTATGGAGACTGTGAAGTTTACTGATACCCCAGCCAAAGTGCAGGACAAAGTTGTTGATGATAAAGAGAATGTGACAGAAGACACTAAGGTTGTAGAGGACGCAACTGCCCCAGTGGCTGATACAGAAACAGCACTGCAAGAGGTAGAGGAGACAAAAACTGAGGCTGCTGCACCTTCTGAAACCACAGAAGAAGAAGCAGAAGTTGTGTCTGCCCCTGAACCTGCAGCAAGTCCCACTGAGAGTGTCAGACTGTTAGGCAGTAAGGCATCAAAGAAAGAGTCACCTCTCTCTTTGAGAAACCTCATGCATAGACGTAGGAAGAAGCAACCTTCTATTGAAACAGTGGAGGAGGACTCAGACACCCCTGATGTGGCTCCTCTCTTAGAGTATGATAATCAAGTGGTGACTCAACAAGAAGCACCAGCAGAAGCTGCTGTAAGTCAGCCTAAAATTCCTAGGGATTGAAATGCAAATAGAAATGCAAATGTTTGTGGAAGAATTGTTTGTTACAGACAAAACAACAAGGAGGAACACCTGCCAGAGGCACCGAGCGTGTGGCGACAGTCCCGATGATGATGATGATGGACTCCATCTTGCAAAACACCCATGCTAGGTGTGCGACTACTGACTACTGCAATGATGATTTAAAAATGTACAAAGCCACTATACGATCAATGAAAGTGATGATCATTATTGTTTGATTTATGATCAGACGGGGGAATTGTTAGATTTCAGTGGTTTTCACATTTGGTTGGGTCTGCAGCAGGGAGCTGCTAAGACACCAAAAGACTTTCCCGAACAAACACAGTCACATAGCCCCACACATTCAAAGATAATTTCCCAAAATTCTCTTCACACCAACTTTCTAAAGCACCTCCCTGGTAACAATGGGAGATCTCCCAACCTACCTTCTCACAGGGAACCCCAGAGCCATCCATTCCTTTTGATCTACATGACCACCTGTGGTTGACTGGACTTTATGGCTCCGTCCACTTCCCTTGTGATAACAACAAACGTTCTTCCAACACTGCAGAATCATGGAACAGCAGTGCCACATTGTGGCAACTGCAGGCATCAAACGATACAAGAACAATAATATGATTGGCCACAAGAGGCCTAGCCTCTCTCTTCCATTGACCTACAAGATTTAAACAGATGCCCGGGAAGTCGAAAACCACTCCCCCCACACAAGTATATAAGACTAATGAGAAGTTAGAAGTTAAGTCTTGAGAGAATTTGCGTATGAACAACTGTTGTACAAGATTTCCTTGAATACTTCTCCAGTCGTTTATTTTGCTTTATTGTTGGACCTGTTTTGTTTTAGACGTTTTGCTACTAAAACAAATCGACCATCTACCGGCTGCTTCAATTCCTTGCCTGAAGACACCTCGAACAGGAAGAATATTTTGACTGGTACTGTGATCCAGATCAAAAATATAGCAAGAATATTTATAAGGAAGGAGAAAAGGAAGGAGAAAAGGAGTATAGATTGAGAAATCAAGCTGGGAAGGATGTGCAGCAGGTGAGGTTGATTAAGGACAGAGAGGGGAACGTAATCACAAGTGAGGAAAGTGTGTTGAGAAGATGGAAGGAATACTTTGAGGAGTTGAATGAGGAAAATGAAAGGGAAAGTAGAAACGAGGAACCAGAGACTATTAGGAAGAAGATAGATCAGGTTAGAAAGGCTGAAGTTAGAAAAGCCCTGAAGAGGATGAAGAGTGGAAAGTGAGTTGGTCCTGATGACAGTGAAAGTATGGAAGTGCTTAGGAGAACTGGCGGTACATTTCCTGACTGGGTTGTTTAACAGAATTTTAGAAAGTGTTCTCGTGGCAATTTATAAGAAGACTGATGCACAGAGTTGTAACAACTACAGAGGGATAAAGTTGATGAG
>NC_024328.1:21056303-21072243 GCF_000523025.1 Cynoglossus semilaevis
TGGAGAAAAGTGTCAGGAGTGATCTGTGACAGAAGAGTGTCAGCTAAGGTGAAGGGAAAGGTTTACAGGACGGTGGTGAGACCAGCCATGATGTATGGTTTAGAGACAGTAGCAATAGGCAGAAGACAGGAGGCGGAGCTGGAGGTGACAGAGTTAAAGATGCTAAGATTCTCTTTAGGAGTGACAAGAATGGACAGGATCAGGAATTAGGTCATTAGAGGGACAACACAGACAGGACCGTTTGGAGAAAAGGCAGAGAAAGGACAGTGGATACATTGGTAGAATAATGTTTCTATTTTTACTTTTTTCAACCTTGAGCAGCAGTCACTTGTACAAATATTAACAAACTTGGAGAAGGTACACACTTTTCTCCTCACAAGTTACTTCTGCATCTCCATCCATCCATCCATCCATCCATCCATGTTCACATTTGTTCACATTTCTATTTATCAAACAAAAGAATTTCCACAAAGAGCTGGGGGCAAAATAATACTGAAAGTCATCAGAAAATTTTTTGAATGTTTTTGTTAGAATGTGCACGTAATCATCAACAGCTGTACAAACACACAGCTGTTGCGTCCTAACGATATTATGGTGGTGTTTCTAATACTGACAGATGCCTTCTTCAATCTAAATTGTGTAATATCACATACAACTATGCGGCGTGAGATACAGTAGCCAGGGCAATTTTATTGAGTCAATCAAGTTAATCACAGATGAAATTATTTTATTCCAAGATACACTTGACAACTCAGAGCTGTGCTGAAGGCTACATGAATGATAAATGTGCAATCCTTAGTGTGCTTGAAGACCAGATAAATATGTTAATACACATAGGTGTAAAAAAAAAAAAATCAGAAAGAGATGGAGCTATTCTGTATACTTCAGCGGGGAAATGGCTTGTGAGTTATAGTGGACGAAGTGCCAACAGACACCATGACCTTTTGACTTTGTTTTTCTGAAAATGTATCAATCTGGGTTCAATGACTGCTGACAGTCCTTGTTGTTGGAAATACTAGACCAATCATTTCTGAAGGATACACAATCTGCGCCCAGAATGCTTCCCCACTTGTACCCTTTTCCCATTAGCATTTAAGATTCGCTTCATCTTGTCACATTTAACATTAACCATTCCTAGCTTGCTAGTCCTTGTGCCCTGGAGATATGTACATCCTCTCTTTTATCCACTCTCTTTTCTATCCTATGTAACTCCATTTGTGCCTGTACTTCTCATCACTTTCAACTTCCCCTCAATTCAGTGCCCTTTACCACTATATTTATCCTTTAACTGCTCAAACTGTTATCTAACTCGCCAGATGAATGCCCTGTCTCCATCTTTCCAACCCCCATCCCACTCATCCCCTGTATATCCTTTCTCCTTTCTTTAATTTGAACACTCCCCCTCCTCCATTTCATCACTATTCCACTTCTTTTAATGATCTCCTCCTCATCATGTATGTACGCCGTCTTTCTTTGAATGTCATATTCTCCACACCTCTGTGTTAACCATGTCTTCCCTTCTAATAGTCTCTTCTTTGTTCTACAGTATACTTATTATTCATTCCTCTGCCTTTTACCACCTCACCTAACTCTACTTAAGTAGTATTGGTGCAGTATCATTATTGAAAGTGAAAGTTAAATATTAGGCTGCTTCACTATACTTTACTTCATCCATTAACTCATTTGTTTTATTTTTACAAAAACAAAATGTGCTTTTATTCTGATGCAGGATTTGGGAATTCTCAAAAACATTTTGCCTTTTTGTCAAATGTGAACTAGGATCTTTAGGTAAAACAATCTGGATCAACTGCTAATTGTTATACATTGATAACTCGGGACACAAACGTTTTTCAGTCTTGGTTCATGACCCGAAAAGTTCATGACTCAAATCAATGTTTCCCATTGGAATTTATGTAAATCCAGTTAATTCATTCTTCGGGCTAGAATTTTACATTTTATGGCTTTGTGTGTTGAAATAATACAGAAAAGAAAATGAAAATAATTATAGAAGAAAGAGACTCGTCAATGAAGGCTTTGAATCATCCTTTTGTTGACTGCAAAACATTTTATCTTCCTTTCAATCTCTTGTTTCCTTATCTCCTGGAATGTTTGCTTATGTCTGTCTATTCTAAGGGACCTAACAAGGAAATTAATGTGTCCCTTGAGGAAAATCTATAGCTGTTCTGTTTACAGTCCCGGGGCAGTTACTGTTATTACTTCCAGGACAAATCTATGGCGTCACTTTTGGTTCCTCCTCCCACTCTTATTTCCTCCCACTCTGACTCATATTACCAACTTCTTCGTTCTTTAACTTTGGATTATCGGGTCAATAAAGAAAGCAGAACCTTTAAACGATGATGCGGTGTAATAGTTTTTTGCTCACTCTCTCTCTCCCTCTCTCTCCCTCTCCCGCACTTCTTCATGCTCGTGTTTCAGCTAAGTTAATGACCCATTTGTCAAAGCTTTAATCACGTTAGGAAAATGAATTGTTTTTCAGTGTCATCGGCTCACAGTGTCTGTTTTTATTGGCTCCATACACACTGAATGTCATAATTTAACTTAATATCTCCAACCGCACACAGGTGTGCGAAGTCTTCAGGTGTGTATGTGTTTACCTGTCACTGTCAGAGAGGTGTGTAAACACGGAGCACCAGGTGGCAGGTAGCTGAATTTTTGGGCTGCAAATTAGCACAATTTTATTGGATCAAAGTTGTTTTTCCGCTCATCATGAGCACTGGCTGACTGATGGTGTTTCATAAGAAAATTGGACTGGTGACTATGAATAATTACCCTATTCATCTCTCCCTTATCAGTCCTTGACAAGATGCTCAAGGCTGCTGGATCTAAATCACCCAGGTCAATCACTACAAACATGCAAGCGACTGTCCTGAGGAATGAAATTAAGGATGGGCTCATTATTGACTGACTGACAAAGTGATGGACTTTAAGAACAGCAACATTAGTGTGGCATTGATTACGTGTGTAGCCTCTGATGAGTGAGCATGACCATATTAAGTAAAGTGAAGTTAACATTGAGGTGGTTAAGAAAAAAAAAATCATTGAAAAAGACAAAGTTAGGTTGAACAAACAAACATCCTGAAGGCTAGACGTCTATGGCCCTGTCCACCTGAAGAGACCCTGAACGGTATATGTAAGGGTATAATATATATATATATATATATATACATATATATATATATATATATTAAGGATTTCCAGCAAAGGCCACCTTCATTTTAATGTACAATATTTTAATATTTCTGTCTTTTTAAGTGCAATGTCTAAAGATTTACATTTTTCTGATGTGCTAAAGTTCTTTTTTGTAAAGTAAATTATATCAAATTGCTTTTTGAAATATCCATTCACAAATGTGTAAATTGAGTTTAAACATGTTCTTTAATTATTTAATTGTTGCACCTTTTGACTTTTGTCTCATTTGTTCAAGTATAAGAGCAATTTTCAAATATAGTTAAGGAGAGGTTTTAAAATAGTTGTGAACATGTCGGCGTGGGTGTGCTATATAAAAATATATTTTTTGGCTGTGTTGAAAATGCTTTGAATCTACAGCATTAAGGCGTTCGTTTTGCTCCTAAAGACTGGAATTGCAAATTTATGTCATTCATCAGCATCACGTGTAGTTTGTTCTCTGTTTATTGTTTTGCTCTTTGCCCTCTGGATTGTTCTGCAAACTGAAACCATTTTTTTTAATCTTTGTGTTTTCATTTGTGTTTTAAAACAAAAACTACTACAGTGATGTTATAATAGCACAATTACAACTGTACACAACACATTTGGAACCTGAGACAACAGCATGTTAAGTGATGAAAATTTGAATCAGCCGTGTAAACACATTTTATTTAAGTGATGCTGTTTAGAGACAGGCGATGAGAAATGTTCCAATCAATGTGCTGCTGTAAGGATTTCTCAAAGGGAGTTTGTAAGTAAAGCCTGTGGAGACATTTGCAAATCAGCAGCCAGCGTGAGAGGGGGAGGGTAAACGGCAGATAGATGTTCGGGGGAAGGTGGGTGAGCGAAAGGAGGGCAGGGTGTAAGAGATGGATGAATTACAGAGAGACAGTGTGTGGAGAACTCTGTAATGATGTGTGGCTCTATCAGATTTACTTCAATGAGAACCAGAGTATCTCTTCCTTTTCCTGCACTGTCACAGGAGGGAACATAAAGGGAAACCACAAAAGTATTTGGTGAGCATATAATTGACATTTTTAACTCAAAATAATTAATCCAAGAAGTTAGGAGGTAAAACATAATGAGATAAAATAAAAAATAATCAAATTAAAATTAGTAAATTGTAAACAACAGTCCCTTCTGCCACACACAGACACCTCTTGTTGAATTAGCTGTTTGCCTTACACAACAGTTTTAATTACTTTATTAAAAACTAACTGTCAAGTTTAGTGATCATTAACAGCACAACTGTGTTCAAATTATTCTCCTCTGAGCCCAAATGGAAAACATGCATGTTTTTTTTTTCTTTTTTTCCTAAAGTCTCCTCAAACCTCAATAACACACTGCACGTCTATGTTGAGATGAAAAATGTTCAGCTTCGAGCTTTGAAATTGATAAATTAATCATGGTTATACAAACAGAATGCATGAATTTGCATCAGGTATTCTTGGCATCTGGTCACCCTGTTAGATTTCTTTCTTTTGTTTTTCTTTTTTCTTTTATTCCTTTCTTTAAACGAGGCCCAGAGCTCTTTAGTGGTGGTGAGAAGTATGTGATGAACGCAAACTGAAATAGTGACACACACAACAACAACAAAAATAAATTCCTTGGCTTCCCATGAATGCTTGTGTCAAAATCCAAATTCCTGTCACCCAGGAAACTGCGAAGGGATAGCCTCCAGGTGACAATGCAGCCCAACAGTTGCCTTGGGTTTTCTGGAGGTCACTCACCTACGCTAACACAGTGGTAACATCATAATCTAGGACATAAAAACAGCAGGTACATACATTAAGTTTACACTAGTAACATGGGTGGGAGAGTGACTCTTTAGCCTTGTGTGCCCATTCAAATGAACAACAGAACATATAGTAAGTGTGTGGGAAGCTAGCTTAGTGAAAGTGACCTCATTAACAGCCAGTGGGAACAGACACACCTTGATAAAAGCAAATTGAATGTGCACAGTGCCATGATAAAACAGAATTAATTGCTTGTTGCCTTTGTGGCAACCGAATGTGATACTATATCAATTGTCTATTAATGATATCAGATGGATAAATCGGTTATGTTGACAGGGCATTAAGGTTGGTGTCACTATCTCAAGGACAAGGGTAATTTTGAGGTGCCAATGGTGACAAGATTATTTAAGGACATTTTTGCAAAAAATAAAACAATAAAAAATGACAAGACCATACAATGCAAAACTGCAAGTTGTAGGAGGAAATGTCAACTGCAATATGAAAAACAGAGATAATTTAACTAAGGCTCCACCTAACCACCCCTGCAGGGGGTGCTCCTCTGCATTACTCGATGAGGGAGCTATTACAAAACCATTTCTGCCTTAAAGTGTGGCTATCTAACTGGTGTGCGACCTACTGTGGAGGACAAGTAATAAAGCTAGGTCTGAGGAGGAATTATCGACTGGAATTAGGAAATTTAATTACCATATTGTCTATTACGCACATCCTTTGGCTTGATTTGTTTCTTCTTATACTCAGGTGCGACATATATTTAAATATATAATTTTAATAAATATTTATAATTTTAATATATATGTCACACTGACAGCCAGTAGAGGGCACTGCAGCTGGCTGGTGTGACTTAGACTCCGGAGTGACTTATATGTGTTTGTTTTTTTTCCTCCATTATGCTTGTGTTGAGTTTTGCGACATATAGTCCAGAAAATTTTTCTTTTAATTAAAACGTTTTTTACAAGAAACCCAACAGTTCTTGTTAAATAATTTAATTAATTTTAATAAATATGCTTAGTTTTACATTCAGAAAAAAAATGTTTCAGCTGAAACTTTTTTTTCGTTTTAAATCCTCTATGTAGCTGCTACATAAAGGATTTAAAACAAACAATTGTACGTTTTTTGTCTTTTGCGGGACTCTCAAGAAATCTCTTTTTTTTCTTTGCATAATTTCTCTTGGAAAATATATTCTTCATAATGATTTATATTTTTATGCAGTTTTAAGTTGTTGTTTGACATTGTAAATAAATGAACTAAAATGCTCTGGTGGCTTCCTGCCCCATCTTTTTCTCTCTTCTCAAACACACATCATTGTCAAGTTTTATTATATATAAGTAGATTTAAACCATCTTGGAAGAAATGGTCCAGCAGGAGCCACATACAGTGTGCACTGTATAAATATGGCACTTCACTTAAAATCATCCCCATTTGGCATCTCTGAAAGATTATCCAAAGGGACAGGAGCCAAATTGTGAAAAGGTTATTGGACAATACAACACTGCTCAACAGTCCGTGATGGAAAAAAGATTGGAAATAAGAGCACTTTGAAGTGCTGGTGTCTTGCTAAAGGCAAAATTCAGCCTTTATTTTACCATAGTCCGATTGACCAAAAAGTGAAAATGGGAGGATGGAGAACTGCCAGACAAAACAAGTGAGGAGGGTTTAGATTCAGGTAAAGAAAAAATCCACAAACTGAGATATAAAAATTCAAGAAAGAATAAATTGTAAATAACAGACAGTAAGTGACACAAAATGGGCATTACCAGAATGTCTTATTCGATACCATACCCAATACTAATATCGATAACCCAATAAAACATATGACTAATACTGGCCATTTACCAACTTAAATGTCTTTTTTATAACACATTAGTAATCACTTTATTTTTTGTATTTGTACAATGCATTTGTAAAATGCATTAATATTGATTAATTACTACCATTGAGGGACAAAGACCTCGAGTCCAGGGGTCTCCAATCCCTGATCTGAGGACCTGTGCCAGTCCGTAGGTTATTTGGTACCACAGTAGGACACAGTAAAAAAAATGTACTTCAGTCTTACTAATTTACTTCATTCAAAAAGAATACAGTCATATCCTTTGACTTTTTTCTTTAAAAGTTAATCTGAAAGAGCCACCTTCTCACTTTGATGATGGTTAAAAGCAGAAGTCACATAATAATAGGTCACTCAGATTCTAAAACTGACAGAATAAAAATATGTTTTATTTCAAAAATTGTAATGATTCTTCAATGATGGCATGGTATCACCGGCCCACAGTAGGTCGACCGTTCCTTGGTACAAAACAGTCAACTGCTCTGGTCGACTAGATTACATGGAGTCACTACTCTCTTCTGATCAGTGGTCACATGATGTGAATGGAGAGTGAGAGTAAATTATGCTAAAATATGTGACATATTTATAATTTAATGATTACTGTTGATGATTACTTATTGATACTATGAGAGTAATTAATACTCATACCACAAAATTGATGGAAACATCACCAGGAGGAACAATTTCATTAAAGCACATGACCTCCAGGCTAGATATAGAAGAGGGTGAACGATGGTGTGTTTTCTCTCATTTAATTCACTGTACTTGAAAACTACTACCAGGCTTTGAGCACACGTTTATATTAAGAAATCACCATGAGGTGAATGAGGGATATCATGGAAGTCAGTCAACGCTGAGGCTCTATGCAAAATGCTGCTTTTATTGTGTTGTCAAGAAAAAAGTTTGTGGTATGTACATTTTTGAACAGTAGTTTGCCAGGATATTTGTAGCAAAACAAACAACAAAGTGACGGGTAATACATACAGTGTGTACCCGAAACCAATGTCCCAGAAAACTAAAGAGAGAAAATAAACAAGGAGATGAACTGCAACCGAATCCAAACCAACCATTCCTGTCTCTCCCTCACTGTCTATTTATCCCTTGCACTCCCTTCCCTGACAGTGTGCTTCATAACTTTTATGTTTCTATAACAAGAATGAATGAGGTTAGAGGGCAGCGCGAGTGTGGCTATGGGTGTGCATTTTTGTTGTCTGGATCTTTACAGTTTGTTTTTTTTTTTTTGTCTGTTTGTTTGTTTTTTTCTCGCTGTTCATTGACTGTGTTCAGTGTGTTCATACTGTGACTCTGCATGTGAGCTGTATGACAGATGGCAGGCCCCTGTGAAGACCATGAGAGAAGGAGAGGGGGAGAGAGAGTGATGCATTTTTAGTTGGAATCTGTTCAAAGATTGGAATCTGCATAGCCCCTCTGCTGCCGCCTTGTTGATTCATAATTAAATCAGCAAGTGTTTATAGCCAATCAAGCAGCAGGGAAACATTAACAAATCATCATCATTTCTGTGCTTTAAAAAAAAATCTATTGTTGCATTCGATTGATATACATTTTCAATCAACTACTATTACCTACTACCAACTATTTAAGTCAACTTTGAAGACGATTGCGATTTAAATGTGTAGTTTTTCTGCCTTGTTGAAATGCTTTCACACACTCCGCCTGTCAGAGCCTTTAGCCTTGTCAGTGCTCTTCCCAGTTGTTCTCTTCTGTCACTGTGATGGTGTCTGTCTGTTGCAAGAAGGCTAAATTCTGAGAAGTTCAATAGCACACGTCATTCACTCTCACAATACAAAGTGACCCTGAATGTTACATTCAATTTTGGCATGTGTGTGTACGCGCATGTCTGTGTTTGTGTGTCACACTGCCTTTGTTGAAATCTGGTATCAATACGATAATGTGGTTTAATGTTGTTAACACGCAGAGATTTAAGATGATCGTGAATCTTTTTGCTCAGAGGTCCTTCAATAAACATGACCTACTAATGCTCGGTATTAATGATAAAAACACTTATACAAGAAATGGGGGCTTGTTTTGTTAGGTAAAGCACCAAAATGTGTACAAAATCACATACACAAGTACAATTTATAGAGATAAAGCTGAATTATTATATACCAGATTATCCCCACTTTTCATTCATCCTTTGACTGGGTTTGCGACTTATACTCAGGTCGACTTATATATAGTTATATATATATATATAATTTTACGTTTGTTATTTTCACACTAACAGTCGCTAGAGGGCACTCTAGGCTTGTGTATCAGTATCTGCTACTCCTGTACCACTGAAAATTTAGTTATTTTCACACTGACAGGGCACTGATACGAATCTGTGACGTGCGGTCAGGGCAGGCAGTGCCTCACCTGCCATTATGATAAAAAAGAAATGAATACATAAAATAAATATTAATATTTTCCATGTACATTTTCCATGTGACATTTTATTAAGTGAAAATCGCAGAATTCGAGTATTTTGTGTTCAAGTACCGGGTCACACGGACCTGTTTCTGTTCCAGCCAATAAAGTGCAGAGAAAAGTCAGCAGGGGAAGCAAACAGTACTCTGCCTCACCTCAAGAGGTCGTACGTGAACTGACTGGTGCTCTCCAGCTGGCGTCAACGGACAATTGAAAGTTGACGCCAAGCTAGAGCCAGTAATAGGTGAAGAACAGCGTTTTCTATGCTCTGCCTGATCCGACTCACGGAAATATTTCTCAAAACTGGACTTTCAGTCCAGGAAGAAGATAATAAGTGATGAAAGACCAACACTGGAGCTAAAAGGTTAGCTTTACATTATGGTACAGAAGAGTGTTTTTTGAATGGAGTGGTACAAACGAAAAGATCGGCTGCGTGGCTGTCCTGTAAATAACCACCTTTACTGCTCTCCTTACTTTTTATTCTCATCGTGTGATAACATCTGGACTAACTCGAGATACTGTGACCTGAGAAATTTGCAAAGAAGCCTCAGCAGACATTAAAGATCATCCACGCCCATTCAAAACCAGATTTCTTTAAAACCTTCTGGAAATTCAAGGATCAATTTGGTATTGGATGAGAAACGGAGACTAAACATTAGCTTCCACAATGCTAAGGTGAGGGAAAACCGAGAGATATAACCATGGACTGTAAACATAAGTAAAGGTAAGGCTAAAAATGGTTTTTATTTTTCAAAAATAAGGTGAAAGTAAATAGAAAAAAAAATCAAGTATTTGATAGCTAGGCCTAAAATGTTTTTTTTTCTTGTCAAATTGATAGACCTTTGATTAAAGCACCTGCATTTAAACTTAAAAAAAATAAATGAAAGTGAAAGTAAAGTGAAAGTAAATTTGAATTTCTTAGACACCAGAAGGGTGGCTATCCATTTATATAAAATAAATGTTCTTTATTGGACAAATATGTCCCTGTGTATATTTTTGTTTTGGTGTCATTAAAAGAGGAATGCTGATGGATATGGAGCATTACCAGGTGCATGCTGTTGGATAAATAGTGAAATAAGATGCTTTTTTCTTACAATTGTAATCTGACTCCACAGGAGTCAATGCCTCACCAGCCATGAACCTCACCGCATGTCATTGATATGAATAATACTCCAGAGTGACTTATATATTTTTTTCTTCTGCGACTTATAGTCTGGAAAATATGGTAGTCAATATGGAGAATTGTATTTGTTGCCTCAGGTTAGCCTGTAGCTGACACAACTTATGACTTATGACTTATAACTATATTGAGCATAAGGATGGTAGAAACAATGGTAAAACAATGTCAGCAATATTACCATATTGTACAGTTATGAGTAGCAAAAAGAGTCACACTGCCATCATAGAGAGATTTTAAAAGGGTATTTGACTTAAAAATACACTAGGATATAGACTGACAGTGACAAATAACCAGCCTGTCAGTTCATTGTTTCAGGAAACAAAAAGAAGTTTGGACTATCGTGTATTAGCATAAGCGTTAGTACTACTGCAGGCATGGGTAAACTTTTTGACTCACCACAATGGGTCCACAATGAGCAGATAGACAAAGTGTTTTTGTAAACTAAGATGACATCTAAATGTCATACTGAAAGTGTTTAACCTTTTCTATGCATCTATTGGAGATGATAGATAGATAGATAGATAGATAGATAGATAGATAGATAGATAGCTAGATAGATAGATAGATAGATAGATAGATAGATAGATAGATAGATAGATAGATAGATAGATAGATAGATAGCACTTTATTAATCCCTCGGGAAATTTAGGAGAAATGTGTGTATTGCAGGGAAAAGGCAGAAGTATAATGATAATATACATTAATAATATGATGTTGGACAAGTTTGGCGGGCCTTATTTCCCCTTTACATTACTTTTGTACATTGTGTGAATATATATACTGTGTTTATATATATAACTTCTTTCCCTCCTTTGCAACCATTCGTCCTGTCCCTGCAGCTGAAAAACACCCCCACAGCATGATGCTGCCACCACCATGTTTCACTGTTGGGACTGTATTTGACAGGTGATGAGCAGTGTCTGGTGTTATCCACATATACTGCTTAGAATTAAGGCCAGAAAGTTCTATCTTGGTCTCATCAGACCAGATAATCTTATTTTTCACCATCTTAGTGTCCTTCAGGTGTTTTTTTTAGCAAACTCAATGCAAGCTTTTATGTGTCTTGCACTGAGGAGAGGCTTCCGTCTGAGGAGAGGCTTCCGTCGGGCCACTGCCATAAAGCCTGGTAGAGGGCTGCAGTGATGATTGACATTCTACAGCTGTAGCTCAGCCATAGTGATATTTGGGTTCTTCTTTACCTCTTCTCCCCCGATTGCTCAGTTTGGCCAGACGGACAGCTCTAGGAAGGGTTCTGGTCGGCCCAAACGTCTTCCATTTAAGGATTATGGAGGCCACTGTGCTCTTAGGAAACTTAAGTGTAGCAAAAACATTTTTGTAATCTTGGCAAGATCTGTGCCTTGCCACAATTCTGTCTCTGAGCTCTTCAGGCAGTTCAGTTGACCTCATGATTCTCATTCGCTCTAACATGCACTGTGTGCTGTAAGGTGTTATATGGACAGGTGTGTGGCTTTCCTAATCAAGTCCAATCAACGGGTCTGAATACTTATGACCATTAGGCCAAAAAACAAAAGTTTTGTCTCAACAAATCCTGCCCAGTTTTTATGGCAAGGCATTTTAACGCGAACTGGTTTCTTCAGGGTGAAATAAGATTTTTGTTGGCGACTGGTGGCAATGTGTGATCGTCATGTGATTGTGCTAGACCAATCGTGTAGCTGATTAATGTCAACACTTCTGGCAACACGGCCTCCATTTGGGTGGTGGTTGTGGGCGGAGACCCCGACGGCCCAATCCCTGGACAACCACTTTGGCTATGGGGACATGGAATGTCACCTCGCTGGGGGGAAAGGAGCCTGAGCTCGTGCGGGAGGTTGAGCGATACCGACTAGATATAGTCGGGCTCACCTCCACGCACAGTTTGGGCTCTGGGACCCAACTCCTTGAGAGAGGCTGGACCCTTTTCTACTCTGGAGTTGCTCGCGGTGAGAGACGGCGTGCTGGTGTAGGCTTACTTATAGCTCCCCAGCTTGCCAGTCGTGTGTTGGAGTTCTCCCCACTGAGCGAGAGGGTCACTTCCCTGCGCCTTTGGGTCAGGGACAGGTGTCTCACTGTTGTTTCAGCCTTTAGGTTTTTTCCACCGGTCTATGTCATTTACATCCAGATGTATTTGCTGCTCTGTCAGTGTTTCACTTTGTGGCATTAAGCATGTTAAATGTTAAATATATATATATAATATATCATATCAATTCATGTTCTTCCTCTGTGTAGTACATGCAAATTACCCCCACAAATATGTTTAATGTTTAATAAAGTTTTAATTATTCACTCAAACTTTACATTAAAATGATTCATTTAAAAAACTATATTAGCCAAAAAATAATAATTTTATCAAGACAAATTGCAGCAGAACTTTTTTTTTTACATGTCATAGATTACTGTAGATCAACTTCTGGGTGAGTGCTTAGGGGATGTTGGGGAGACAATCTCCTGCAGATCCAGACTCAGTGGTAGTGGCAGTGGTAGGAATTGTACCTGCCAGGCACAAGGTTACAGGTTTGATTCCACCCAATCCCAGGTTGGGTTGGATCATAAAGGGAACTCAGCAAAAACATTAGGTGAACTCCTGGTGTGTTGCTCCCTGATAAAGTGTTTCTTCAGTTTATGTTTCTAAGTCTTCAATGACAAATACTGCTTTACTTGTGATGACAGTCAAAATGCCGGTATGTTACAGCCTGAAGCTTCACACACTCAAAGTCAAACAAACAAATGAAGCCATCATGTGACCAATGTTCCCTCTAAGCTGCACGCATGCGCAATCACACCCTGCTCTAACATTCTCAGCACACAAGAAAATCTGTGCAGTGCATAAAATCAAATTCAACACAAACTGTGTTGTAGGTATTAACTTTATTAACCATTGATCCAAAAAATAACGTAATGATGTATCTCACTGAGTGACAGGTGTCCAGCCAATCATACCACTGTGCAGCTTGGATAGGTAACAACGGTGCGGCAGAATTAAAAGACATAAATGCTAATTGATAACGACCGGGCAGCGATATGGGTGCTCACAAAGTCAAAGTAAAAAAAAAAAATTGTGATTCTTTTGAGATGGAATGGCCATCGGAGTATGTGCAGCAAGAAAAACATGCAGCAAAGCCAAAGCAGCAAACGGGATTGATTGTAAAATTTAAGTTCGATTTGTGCATTTTCTAGTGTGATTTCTTGGGATTTTTTCATTTATGGATGTTTATAATTAAATGCCGTTACTACTAGATAATTTATGGGCAGTATAAATGCTAATAAAAACTGTGTAATTATATTTTTTCAGATAGAGTTTTACAGGAATTTACACTGTATCACAAGCTACAGCACACCTCATTGTGCAAAATGTGAATGTGTTTTAATGTTTACAAAGTGATATGTCAGGTGCATATGTCTCATTTCCTCCAGAGTAAGACCCTCACCCAGACCACAACTGCACTTCACCTAGGCCAAATGCAGGACGCTCACTTATTACGTATTACACATCTGATGAACACCAAGATTTTTGTCTTTTTCACTCTAAGTGTGCTAAATGTATTATATTAAAGGTAGATTAATAAGATAGGATCCAGGTTTTAAACAGGTGTGATTCAAGTACATCCTGTAACCACACATCGGTTGTCACAGCATGTACTTCTGATGTTGCTCACAGTGGTCCTCAGTGTGCTCAGAGAGCTTGTGTGTGCGCCCAGACACATGAAATATTAGAGAGACATTGCATCGCCAAACACACAGAGTGTAATCTAAAGGCATCTGGGAAAATACTAATTACGATAAAGCGTTTTCCTGCATGCATTCCCTTTTTCATCCGCACTCAGCACTCAGCACTCAGGAGGAAAATGGCCTATACTGGCAGTCAGATGAGAGGAACCGAACCTCTGATCATGTATTTATATCCTTGTCCTCAGGCAGCTCTAAAAGCTTAGAGATTTATATGTCAATCCACTTTACGTAATCACAGCTATGTGTATCTGTTATTAAAAACACAGAATCACCAGAACAGCATTTCACATTGTGTCCATGTTTCGTGTTTCTGGATTTAGACGAGCCTGCGATGGCCGACCCTCCTTTACAGAACCAGTGTGGTTTATTTTTGGTATGATATCAAGAAAAGAGATTTTCTTCTGAAGTTTTTAGATACCAAGGCAACCGACTCATCTTTGCAAAGCAGCACTTATCATCAACATGATTAGCAGAGGAATGCTTTCAGCTAAAGTTTAAGCTTAGCAGGAATATGTTCCAAAGTCTAAATTATCGCTCACTGAAAGACTGTAATTAGGTTTTGGCAGGTCGACAGCTGCTTAGAGTCAGGTATGAGGTTTCACATCTCACAGAGTCCAGGTTTTAAACACTGACTTAGCAGAAAGCTTTTAATTTACACAGCGTAGATAAAAGGAAGTCAGTTTTAAAAAAAACGAAATATACCGACATTTGAAGTTATTGAAATTTATTATCTACTTTGATTCATACCAATTTACTTATTTTTCCAGTTTCCACACTTATTTTTAGATAGGAGTGTAAGAAAATATCAATACATTGAAATATCATGATAATTTGTTTTAAGATACTGTATTAATCTATTAATTCTATTAATTCTACAGCATTGTATCAATTTTTTTAAAATTAACAATCAACATGCAAATATTCATGGCCTTGGATAATTTTTGTGAGTATGACAACACAACACACCCCTGAAATAAGAACAGCAACATTTACCGTGATTCCTTCCGCTGAGAGTTTTTAAATCCACGTACATCCATCTACTTTCATTATTGTTTGAGCGGGGTTTAAGACCCTAAGTCAGTGAGACAGTGAAGAAGAAGAAAATAATGTAATATTTATTACGATACTAGTTTTAAAGCTGCTAATTATTCTAATGAGAATAAATCATGTTGGTTAAAAATTAAATTGTCCATCCATCATCGTCCACTTATCCGGGGCAGGGTCGCAGGGGTAACAGTCTGAGTGGCGACACCCAGACTTCCCTCTCCGCAGACACTTCCTCCAGCGTCCTTTTTGAAAAGAGGGACCACCACCCAGTTCTGCCAGTCCATGGTTACTGTTCCGGACTGCCACGCATGCTGCAGAGACGTGTCAACCTCTCTTCACCCGAGTGTCCAATACATACGCCCAGATGTCAGATAACACGACTACAGAGTCGATCATTGACCTCCGGCCTAGGGTGTCCTGGTGCCAATTGCACTGATGGACACCCTTATGCTTGAACATGGTGTTCGTTATGGGCAAACTGTGACTAGCACAGAAGTCCAATAACAAAACATCACTTGGATTCTATGTCTAGTCGGTATCGCTCAACCTCCCGCACAAGCTCAGGCTATTTTCCCCCCAGCAGGATGACATTCCAGGTCCCCATAGCCAGAGCAGTTGTCCATTGGGCCATTGGGGTCCTCACCCAAGATCACCATCCAAATTGAATGGCAGAGACCTGGGTATCAGGTGCTTGCTTGCAAGCCCCTACCCTGGGCCTGGCTCCAGGGTTGGGGCCTGGTACCGCCAATCTGGGTGACAGCTTCTTTGATTTTAATCTTTTCTTCATCATGT
>NC_024328.1:21072260-21075210 GCF_000523025.1 Cynoglossus semilaevis
GTCGTCTAGGACCTGTTTGCCTTGGGAGACCACACCAGGGGCATTAAGGCAGGAACAACATAGCTCCTAGGTTAATTTGGATACTCAAATCCACCACGTTAAGGTTGCGGTTCCAGGAAGGGAACAACAATTGATTTTTTCTTAAAATGTGTAATCACTAGAACATTTTAAACTGTGTCATTAATTTAAGCATGAGTGGGATTTATGTTGAAAGGAAATGGATACATTTTATTTTTTTGCAGAGTCATTAATAATTAACAAAACTATGTTCAACTTATATTGATAAACGGCACAGTAAAGCCTTTATATTTTCTTGTACTGTGACAAAATCCCATTTATTTGTGCGACATTTGTTGAAATCACATTGTATCCATTGATTTCAGCAGTGGGTCCAGGGTTTACCCTTCCTCTTCACTTCTCCCTTCCGCTCCTTCCTTTCCTTCTCGTCTCGTGAGTCCACACTGTCCTTCCCCTCTGCCCCGTGCCATATTGTGTGACGGCAGCTTCCTTCAGCATTTGTGCTGAGGACACGGGATGAATCTTAACAACGCAGAAACTCTCCACTTGATTGGTCTTATCAGTGAAAACACAAGAGCTTTAATTAAAAAACAAAAACTTGCCACACGTTACTGCACAGAGATGGGCAGGGAGAATAGGAAGCAACTCTTGAATGAGTGAGTGTGTTGTCTTTCAAATAATCTACAAATTGCTTTCATCAGTGTAATTGTGATTATGAAAAGACTGAATAATTACTACAACATTATTATAATGATATAGACTACTCATCCGTGCAATCCCCACCTCCCATCCCCCCACCATAAGAACAGCAACTGTAGGGGAAAATAAATGCTGTGATAACCTAAGCACAATAACCGAGGACGACAGGACCCTCATTTTATGAAAAAGTCAAAGTCTGACTTGAAGATACAGCAAAATGAGACAAGAGAGAGAGAGAAAAAAAAGCTGCATATACACTGTGATGAATATATAACGCCGTCTTTCATGAGCATGGATGTCATTGAAAACAATGTATTTCACCTGCTACTTAATCTTTAACTATGCAGCATTTGACCCATTTCAAAGGTAATTAGATAATAATCTAAAAGTACTCCAAACACTTCAACAAGCATCAGCACTGTACCAAAATAAAAATAAAAAATGTATAAACTGCAGAAAATTATTCACTTATTCCGTTTGCGTTGAAGGCCTAAATGAGACAATATGCAAATACCCAGCTCTGACAAACCCACTGCAAGTCAAGGGAATATGACTAATGTCTACAAAGCAGCTGTGATGACAGGACATCAATCCATCCATCCATCTATCATCAACCGCTTTTCCGGGGCCGGGTCGCGGGGGCAACAGTCTGAGCATGGACACCCAGACTTCCCTCTCCCCTGACACTTCCTCCAGCTCTTCTGGGGGGACCCCAAGGCGCTCCCAGGCCAGCCGAGCGACGTAGTCGCTCCAGCGTGTCCTAGGTCTTCCCCTAGGTCTCCTCCCAGAGGGACGGCACCCGAGCACCTCCCGAGGGAGGCGTCAGGGGGGCATGCGATGTAAATGCCCAAGCCACCTCAACTGACTCCTCTCGATGTGGAGGAGCAGCGGCTCTACTTCGAGCTCCTCTCGTGTGACAGAGCTCCTCACCCTATCTCTAAGGGAGCGCTCTACCACCCTGTGGAGAAAGCTAATTTCAGCTGCTTGTATGCGGGATCTCGTTCTTTCGGTCATGACCCAGAGCTCATGACCATAGGTGAGGGTGGGAATGTAGATCGCCCGGTAAATCGAGAGCTTTGCCTTTCAACTCAGCTCCTTCTTCATCATAACGGACTGATACAGCGACTGCATTACGACACCTGGCTGCGCCTAGAAATTCTGTCCATAAATATAATGAACAGAACCGGTGACAAAGGGCAGCTCTGCCATAGTCAACATGCATCGGGAACAGGTCCGACTTACTGCTGGCAATGCGAACCAAGCTCCTACTCCGATCGTACAGGGACCGGACAGCCCTTAGAAAAGGGCCCCTAACCCCATACTCTCGAAGCACCCCCCACAGAATACTACGACGGACACGGTCGAAAGCCTTTTCAAAGTTCACAAAACACATGTGGACCAGTTGGGCAAACTCCCATGAACCCTCAAGCACCCTGTGGAGGGTATAGAGCTGGTCCAGTGTTCCACGACCAAGACAAAACCCGCAATGTTCCTCTTGAATCCGAGGTTCGACTATCGGCTGGATTCTCCTTTCCAGTACCCTGGAATAGACCTTTCCCGGGAGGCTGAGGAATGTGATCCCTCGATAGTTGAGACACACCCTCCGGTACCCCTTTTTCGGACACGGTCGAAAGCCTTTTCAAAGTTCACAAAACACATGTGGACCAGTTGGGCAAACTCCCATGAACCCTCAAGCACCCTGTGGAGGGTATAGAGCTGGTCCAGTGTTCCACGACCAAGACAAAACCCGCAATGTTCCTCTTGAATCCGAGGTTCGACTATCGGCTGGATTCTCCTTTCCAGTACCCTGGAATAGACCTTTCCCGGGAGGCTGAGGAATGTGATCCCTCGATAGTTGAGACACACCCTCCGGTACCCCTTTTTGAAAAGAGGCACCACCACCCCAGTCTGCCAGTCCAGAGGTACTGTCCCGGACTGCCACGCGATGCTGCAGAGACATGTCAACCAAGACAACCCCACAACATCCAGAGACTTGAGGTACTCAGGGCGGATTTCATCCACCCCCGGCGCCTTTCCACTGAGCAGGGTTTTGACTGCCTCGGTGACCTCAGCGCAGGAGATGGGAGGATCAGTTCCTGAGCCCTCAGTCTCAACTCCCTCCACGGAAGGCGTGTCAGTGGGATTGAGGAGATCCTCGAAATATTCCTTCCACCTCCCAATGTCATCCTAAGTCGAGGTCAACGGCCCCCCTCGCCCCCCCTCTGACAACATC
>NC_024328.1:21075406-21085385 GCF_000523025.1 Cynoglossus semilaevis
TCTCCAGCCTCCCTCGGGACCTGTTCAAAGCTCTCCCGGAGGTGGGTGTTGAAGGCCCCCCTCACCGGGGATTCCGTCAGACGTTCCCAACAAACCCTCACGATACGTTTGGGTCTGCCAGGTCTATAAAGCTTTGTCCCCTGTAAGAAGAGCCAACTCACCACCAGGTGGTGATCAGTTGACAGCTCAGCTCCTCTCTTCACCCTAGTGTCCAATACATACAGCCGGATGTCATATGACACAACTACAAAGTCGATCATTGACCTCCTGCCTAGGGTGTCCTGGTGCCAAGTGCACTGATGGACACCCTTATGCTTGAACATTGTGTTTGTTATGGACAAACTGTGACTAGCACAGAAGTCCAATAACAAAACACCACTTGGATTTAGATCGGGGAGGCCGTTCTTCCCAATCACGCCCCTCCAGGGTTCACTGTCGCTGCCCACGTGGGCGTTGAAGTCCCTCAATGCCCTGACCCAAAGGTGCAGGGAAGCGACCCTCTCGCACCAGCACCCCGTCTCTCACCGTGAGCAACTCCAGAGTAGAAGAGAGTCCAGCCTCTTTTAAGGAGTTGGGTCCCAGAGCCCAGACTGTGCGTGGAGGTGAGCCCGACTATATCTAGTCGGTATCGCTCAACCTCCCGCACGAGCTCAGGCTCTTTTCCCCCAGCGAGGTGACATGTCCCCATAGCCAGTGGTTGTCCAGGGATTGGGCCATCGGGGTCTCTGCCCACAACCGCCACCCAAATCACATGGCATCGCCCCCTCGTGGGCCTTCCTGCGGGTGGTGGGCCCACTGGTAAGTGGGCTCACGTTGCTTGTTCGGGCTGAGCCCGGCCAGGTCCCGGCCACCAGGTGCCCCGAAAAAAAAGACCAGTCTACATTTCGCACTGCACTGCCACATACTTTCTTGGATTCTGGAACGCCTGGAATTCTCAAAGGACTCCAACTTTTGGCAATCTCCATGCAAGTTACCAGCTTTTTCCATATTTGGGGTACCAAACACATGAGTTGTGTCACATGACCATCAGTAAATTATTGGGGAGGGGATCAACTTGTTCCCAGGGAAAGTTACATAATACATGAAAGTGAAAAGAAACGTAACCCCGCCTCATCGGCTGATTCTGGGTTACCAAGGACGTTTAATACTTAAAAAGGAAAAGATAACACACTAGTATTTTTTTTCCAATTTAATTTATTTTCTGCTCTTTATTGGATAATTTTACCAGTGGTACCAGTAAAAAAGCTATTTGTACTGGTGCAAGTTGGTTACCAAATTACGCGCACCGCTCCAATTTTACGTGCACAAACTGGTTTATGGGCGTGGTAATTTGAGCCCTGCTTTTGGCCATACAGTGTATATATACTTATATACTGTATGTATATGTATCATGTGTAAAATTTGTAATATATTACCCATCTCTGCACCAATCTGTCACTGTATAAGAAGATAAATGGCTACTTGAGACAGAAGTCAATTTTCCTTGTGAGGAACAAGTGAGAGCGAACAAGCTTGATTTACTTTTCTAATCATTGTGTTCTCGCTGCCTCCCGCCAGAGTGAGAGAGTAAACCTGCAGATAGCACATCCATTCTTCCTTCCCCACTTCCATCCTGACAAGGGACTCGCAGAGAAAATAATCCCCCAGGGGAGAGGAGGATGTAACAACTTCATAAAGCTAATTAAAAAATGAAGAGCAACATATAGTACTTGTGTTCTCTGTAATTAAAGTACTGTAAGAATAGTCTGCAGGAAATGACTACGGTCACTTAGCGATACTGCTTCGACCTGTGATTGAACTCAAAAACCTACACAGTTTTTGCTAAAATCTTAAAACCAAAGACACAAAGAATTACACAAAACTAAGGGCTGCTTTGTGTAAACACAAAGCTCTGTACGCAGCATAAATGCACTGTATATACATATATTCTTAATGGAGAGAAAAGCATGTCAAGGAAATGCTTTATGAGTATTTAAACAAGTCAATTTCATGCCAACGTGCCCACTGTTTGTTTGCAAGAAAATTATAAACAACCTTCTGGCGTAGATAGAGGAGAGAGCAGGGGGGCACAGAGAGTACATATGGAAGCCTCAAGAAAAAGAGACACATCTTGCCTTTGATTGGGTGTATGTGCTTCTTTAGCTGCTGAGCCATGATGACTGTCATGGAACCAGATTAATTATTTAATAAAATTCACAATAAAAAATATCTGTACATTACAACTTTCACAACAATACTTGGTTTTGAAACACATGTGACAGAGACTAGAATTTAGTAAATATGTCCAATTCCTTTTTTATTGCACCTTAAAGAAACCTTTTCTTGTCTGTCTTTTGTCAAAGCTCCATTTTCTTCCCAAAAAACAGCTGCAGAAGCAATTGCATGAATCTGAGTCATAATTACACACACTTACACCCACACATACAGTTTCACAAGAGGTATACACACAACTCATGTCATTACTCTTCCCTTTGGCCCCCATCCCTCCCGAAACCGCTGGAGTCCTAACATTAGACAGTATAATGAAATATTGACTGAGTCACTCTATTGTGATTTAGACCAGACAGATAAGCCAATATTCTTTTACGAAACAGGAATCAAAGTGTTTGGAATGCAGAGGGGAATAAAGTGTGGCACGGAGTGCTTCAGATGGATCAAATATTGCACTCTAAACTCTATCATTTAATGTGCTACTGGGCTGAATCCCTGATGAGTGGACTGGACTCCCTGAATAGCCCGTTTGCTCTGTCTCTGTTTTAATGCTGCCTCCCACACAGATGTATAGTTGATGTTTTTTTTCAGCTGATAATTTCAGTACATATATCATTTCTCAGTCCATCACTCTGTTTTATTTTTCTGTATAGACACTCCATATCGGTCCCTCGCTCTCCTCCCTCTTTCTGTCACATCATCATGGTAACAGGTTAAAAGACCTGTTGTTAAAAATGACATGCTCCTAGATGGTTATTTATTTATTTTAACTGATGCTAATTTTATTTGCTAATAACTTTCTGTTAAAGAGTATCACCCTGTCTTTTATCATTAGCTAGCTTGTTTATGGATGTGATTATCACAGTTACCCACAAAGCCATGCTTTACATAACTTATGAAACTTCATCGGTAAGTATGAAGTTGACAGGTACGTCTGTATATCTATACAGTTAGCAACCGTTTGCCCATAAGGCCTGCTATTTTTACATTTATTTTTTGTCTTTTCAGTTGAAATACAAAAGCAATCATTTGGTGTTCATTACATTACAATTAAATGTGTCCAGTTGCAGTATGAAACCACAATTCCTTTGGAGTTCCTACAATGAGATTATCTGAAGCATATAATAACTTTTGTTGTCTGGGGGCTGCAGCGTTAATAATCCAATACTCTGTGTAGTATAAAGACATGCTACACTCACAACAGATTTTGGTTTTAGCTAAAATAAAAGCACCAGTAGATTAAGCAGAGGAGTGAAATTAGACTACACATTTTGGTCAATGCATGGAAGTGCGGGTAGAGCCAATCACAACAGCTATCGAGCAAAGACAGAGTAAAACTTTGACTGTTTATTTATCACATTGGTGGCATTTAGGGACAAATAACCATTCACTAATTCACTTATTCACTTATACTAATTCACACTAATTCACTTATAAGTATAAGTCCATAAAGAAAACAAACAAACAAACAAAAAAGACCGTCAGTTACCAGATTAATCATGCGATATTATTTTGTAAGTAGCACTAGAGTACCACTCTACTACAATGTCGCCTCCTTACTGGAAAAAAAATAGATTCTGAATAAATTTCTGGAGGTAAATAATAATGTAATTGTGCATTTATCTAATTTAAATAACGAAGGTTAATGGTGATTGGAGGAACCAGAGCAAGTGGCGCTTTGGCCCAGAGGCAATGTCTCTGTCATTGGTGTGGAACCCCAGGGTTCACCTCCTGGGCAAGTTCGAATCCCGGTTAGGGCGGTTGGTACCTTCCAGTGGACTCACCACCCACAGGAAGGTTTGGTACGGTGCAATGTGATTTGGGTGGCGACTGCTGCCCCCGCGACCCGGTAACGGATAAGCGGATGAAAATGGATGGATGGATGGATGGAACCAGAGCAGAATGAAAGAGAATGCTGGCAGGTTTCTGTGGGTCTGTATTTCAATCAATTATTTTCTGTAATAGACATTCCATTGAAAAACAACAATGATAACAATGGATGAAAAAGTAATTAGGTCATTCAAACTTTAGCTTGTCATTTCCAAGACACGTGACAAGTCACCTTTAATATATTGGACCACATTGATAAACATGTACACAATGCAAAACATAAATAAGATGCAGAGCTTTGTGTTTACACAAAGCAGCCCTTAGTTTTGTGAGATTCTTTGTCTTTGGTTTTAAGATTTTAGCAAAAACTGTGTAGGTTTTGAGTTCAATCTCATAGGTCAGGCAACAAGCCTCCTGAGATGATTTATGTATCTATCTCTGACAGAGTCTAAAGAATCTTGCTGGAGGTAGAGAACAAGAGAGATGAGGCGGTTGCGGGGTGGAGGAGGTTAATAACAAATGTTTCTCCTTTTTTACCTTCTGCCTAGAGAAGGACGGTAAAGATGTAACACAGAAAAAACATTTTAGAAGTATGTTTTTTTTTTTTTTGTATGTACAGTATGTAAGAACTATTAAGACCATTGTGACTTAGGTGGTTGTCTGAATTTTCAGTATTTAGAATTTTTAAGATTTGTTATTTCTAATCTGTTTGCTTCAAAGACCAAACACATGGCTTCAAACACTCCTGTCATGCAAGAGGACAATTACGAATCCCTTAGTGTCAGCTTCTAAGTTGCATGGCATTCCTCTTAGCTGGGTTTTCCATTTCAGCTCTAATAGCTTATGTATGCTCTCAAGGACTTAACATGTCTACGAATCTGCTCTCCTGAGACACAGGCTTCTAAAAAAATCACAGGGAATGATGACGAAGGGTTTGACCTTGCCTGAGCTCAATGTTAGAGACTGCATGTAGCTGAGGTGAAAAGAGTCGTTGATAAACTTTATAGCAGGGATGGCTCAGTTCAGTGCCCAGGATATGTATCGGTCAGTATAGTGGTCAGTATGTCTAGACTAAAAATCAATAAAATCCAACTATAGTCCATCCATTTCAATACCTAAGCCTGAATTCATGCTGTAAACAGAGACACTATCGTCTCAGCAAGGGCAGCCCACAGTATGCTTGAGGAGAATAAGGTATTGGATTGATATTGGTATCAACAGATACTCCAAATTGCTGTATATGTATTGTATTTTTTCTGCACACTGAAACTACCACTGTGCATTTTGTCAATTTTTACTCAACTTTAATCTTAGAATAAGGATGCACTAAAATCAGAGAACTTTAGACTCTGAAGTTTTGACTAGGCAAATCTCTCCTGTCTCCCTGTCAGCTCCTCAGATGACGTGCACTCCACTTTGACGTATTCATGACATCCACGTTCCCTTGTGTTTGTGAGTGGTGTGTGAGTTTGTATTTATGTCTGCCTTTGTAGACTGCCGTGTTTCCACTCGTCTATTATTAAAGGTTTCATTGGAAATTTATAAGAGGTTTATCTCTCTGACATCAGCAGATAGCTGATGTGTTCCCATGCTGCATCTGCACAACTGGTCTAACTCACCAACAATTTTACAGCATCTTAAAACAATGCTGCTCGACTCTAAATTAAGAGTGATGATTACATCTGGACTCCTGACTCCATTGTACAACAGGTTTTTGAAATTATAAGTTGAGGAAACTATATAGTATAATTTGTTGAAACTTGTATGTCATAAATAGCTGAATATGAAGATGGTACAATAGTATGATGGCACAATGGTATAATGGGATGAATGGATGTTGGTATGATAGTAAGATTGTATGATGTTGAGTTGGTAAGATGGTACAATGGTGAAATGCTACAGTGGTTGCACTCACATTTACAGCCACAAACACATACTGTATTCCGTGTATATTGTTTACATTATTTCCCCATCTTTGTATTGTGCACACCTGATTTACATTTACTTTTGGGCTTGTGCCCTTGCTCGCTACTGGACAATTGAATGAATGTTCTGGAATCATAGGGGTAACCAGGCAGGAGACCCCTGGTGTTGTTGTTGTTTTATTTAAATTGCAGGGTATAATGTGATCATAATATGGTAGCGCGTGACATCACAATAATGATGATTTGGATTAGATATGCTTAAGATTAAAAAATGTATTGCATTTGTTGAACATTAAACTGATGCTGTTTTGTAGCATTTGTAACAGTGTAACAAAGGTTCAATGACATTCATTTGCAAAAAATCATTAGGACAACAACATATCTTTACTGTATCTCTATAACAATAAAATGACAGTATTTCACATCATCTTGAGCTGATCGGTTCTATACTGTTGATGACAGAATGGTTCTGTCCAGTGTTTGATAAGTTGGTGGGTAATTTTAATAAGAGGATGAGATGTTTTCAGTGTTTAATTTTACTGGGATTATATTTGTTATCTGACAAACATGAGCAGCTTGCCTATTAACTGAACAGTACTTTGGATAATTATCTAATCACACAAAACATATTCATTCATTAGCCTGACCCATATGGCCCCAGCATACACTCCCATAACTATACACTCCATATGTGCAAAACACACTGCCAACTACTTTGTATTTCTATTTTTAACCAACTCATGGCTAAATTGAATGATATGTAACCCAGGTATATGTAACCCACCTTAGAGGTTAGTGTATTCAGAAAGATAATAATAAATCCCATTCTGTTTAAAAACAAACCTCTGTCTGCTCTAAAATCAGTAGATATCACATGGGTATTTTAAGCAGAGCATTGATGACAAGTATTAAAAATTATTTAATATAGTTTTAGTTATTAATAATTATTTAAAATGTTTTTATTGTTTTTATACCAATACCAATGACATTACACTTGATAAATCATAAAAAAATCCCGAGGTAATATTTTTTATCTAAAATCCTTTTTTTGTTTTGTCCTTTGGGTCTAGGTGACCTGATGGCTGATAATATGCCTTTGTATGTGTATGAATGTGTGGGTGCTCCTGTACTGCATGGCTTGTGGGAACTTTTTATTATAAATGTGATTCTGGAACAAATTACAAACCTGTTGCGAGGGTGCTGGGTGTGTACAAAATGCAAAGGACAACAGGGGAGTTAATATGTTGGATATGCAGTTATCATACTGCCTAATTCACGTTTTAATATGCATTCGAACAGTAGTTTTCACCAACAAAATGTTGCAGTGCTTTAGTTCCTTATTTGTTGAAACAGCAGCCTAGCGCTAGAACCAAACTAATTCTTATCAAGGTCAAGCTCACATTTTAAATATGTATTTATTAAGTTAGATCTGGCAGACCCTTTAGTTCAGCAGAGAGCAATTTAATCCTCAAATGAATAAAACAAATATTCAAGAAACATACCACAAGAACAAAGCAGTACCAACAGATCCATATAATGAAACAACAAGGAAACTAGAAAAGAGCATTTGAAAAGGTCACAGGATAAAATTAATGGTCAACCTTATAGAATGAGAGCAGGCACGAGGTTATGAACACTCCTCAACTGGTCAGGATCCCTTTAAAATATGCTAATACTATACCACAGCAAAGACACATTGTTTTTGAGTGTGTGTAACTTGCACAAAACTTGCACTTCCAGCAGAAGAGCTCTGATTCTTTTGAATAAAAAATGTCAGTTTGCTTGGGGTAAGTACTGAAACGTTTTACTTAACTTTGAACAAACGAAAAGTCTGTATATCAAGAATCATGACTGTGCGCTAAAACTCCCCCAGTTACCTGGCATGAGTCAGGTGCATAGGTAGTGTTTGCAACACCCGTGTACGTGCCAATGAATGGAAAAAGCACATTTCACTCTACAGGCAGTGGAGCATACATTATTCCTGTGCACCACTGGTCTCACCTAATCCAATCACATCTCTGTTATAAATCCAAGTTTGGGAACCACTGCCTAAAGATATGTGCATGTCCACACACATGCAGTTATGGCCAGGCATACACACAAAAGTCAGCTGTAACCCTGCATTCCCTCACACCCTGGTCTGCCCTCTGCGCAGTTTAACAAAAATAAAAGTGAGTAGATGTGGTCTCACATGAAATGACATCATCTCTGAAGGTCCAGAAAAAAGCAAATATTTCCAAGCAGGACAAGTCAATTCAGTTTCTCTAGTTTCTGCAAACAGAAAGAGACACTGACACAGTGGGACAGACTGCAAGAGGACACAATATCTGGGTCATCAAAAGGGGACAACTCCATTTAAGGGATTTCCAGAATAAACCGGTGATAGAATAGACACAAAGAGTGAGTTTAAAAAAGTTTGACCTTGAAAACTCATTCATGTGCCGCCTATGTTTCTGGAACACCATAAATGGTCACGTCATTATGGTTACCGTCTGCTGTTTGCTACTTTAAAGAGAATAATTGCCTTTCCGTTGGGACTCATGTCTGTGTGAAACCAAGTGTGAATAGGTAGCAATTACAGCGTAAATGATCACGCATCACCAATATGTGACCGACGACTGATGGCAATCCCCATATGGTGACAAGTTAATGTGACGGTGAAGGTGAACAAACCAGACAATGATCATTAGCAAGGAGTCCAATCAATGAACATGTGTGACATTATCAGAAAACACCAATGGGACAATACTACACTTGCTGCAATGTTGTAAATTAAAACATTGGCAGGCCGCAATAACTGCTATATAAACATTAATTTACTACTACTAATTGTCAGGTCTGCTGTGTGGAGTAATGTGTTATCACACTCACCTGTGTCTCTGTAATTAGTCTCACTTGTGTCACCAGGTGCTCTTTGTATACTGTATATGCCTCTCTCCCTCACTCTGGCCTTGTGGGATCATTGTGTTGTGTTGTGTATTGTGTTTGTGTGTTGTATCTGTTCTTAGTCAGGTCTGTTGCTGTGCTCAGCTCTGTTCCCGTTCTCAGCTCTGCTTGGTTCTGCGTATGCTTCTGTCCTGGTGTTCGGAAGTGAATTTTGTGAATTTTGATTTTTGAAATAAACTACCTGCACCAGTCCTGCATTTGGGTCCTGCCTGCTTCCTGTCATGTCGATGGCTCATCGTGACAACTCATAATAACAATAATAACATCAATATTTGTATTACTATTAATAATTACAATAATTAGTATGATTATGATGATTACTATTTTTATTGTTGTTATTATTATTATTATTAAATCAACAAGCCAAAATATTACACCAAGATAATCCATAAACAAATATAAAATATATATATATAACACCCAAGTTTCTCCTCTTTTAAACGACATAGCACTTGAATACTTTTAATGAATTGCCTAAGTGAGGTTTTAACATTCAGTAGAAAGTAACACAAATAATGAATTAAATGCTGAAACCCATTTACAGATGGGTAATATACAGTGGTATGAAATAGTTTGGGCACCCCTGATCATTTTCAAGATTTTCCTTTATGTATCTTGGTTGTTCGAAACAGCAATTGCAATTAAATATATCATATAGCAAACAAACACAGAGATATTTAAGAAGTTAAATGAAGTTTATAGGATTTACAGAAAGTGTGCAATAATTATTTAAACAAAAGTAGGCAGGTGCATAAATTTGGGCACCCTTGTTGTTTTATTGATTTGAATACCTTTAGCACTAATTATTGGAACACAAATTTGTTTGGTAAGCTCATTGACCCTTGACCTACATACACAGGTGAAGCCAATCATGAGAAAGGGTATTTAAGGTGGCCAGTTGCAAGTTTTTCTCCCGTTTGCATCTTCTCTGGAGACTGGCAACATGGGAGCCTCAAAACTATTGTCAAATGACCTGAAAACAAAGATTGTTCAACATCATGGTTTAGGGGAAGGATACAAAAAGCTAGCTCAGAAATTTCAGCTGTCAGTTTCCACTGTGAGGAACA
>NC_024328.1:21086052-21102433 GCF_000523025.1 Cynoglossus semilaevis
CTGACTGAACTGGAGATGTTTTGTAAAGAAGAATGGTCAAAAATACCTTCAACCAGAATCCAGACCCTCATTGGAAGCTATAGGAAGCGTTTAGAGGCTGTTATTTCTGCAAAAGGAGGAGCTACTAAATACTGATGTAATTTCTTCTGTTGGGGTGCCCAAATGTATGCACCTGCCTACTTTTTTATTATTGCACACTTTCTGTAAATCCTATAAACTTCATTTCACTTCTTAAATATCACTGTGTTTGTTTGCTATAGGATATATTTAATTGTAAAAAACAACCAATGATACATAAAGGAAAACTTGAAAATGATCAGGGGTGCCCAAACTTTTTCATACCACTCTATATAATATATATTTGCACACATTCACACCAAGTATGTTGACTTCACATGACAAGGATACTCTGAGATTGCTGAAATATTTAAGAGAAAATCATCTCAGTTCTGTAATTATTTTATTATAGTGGTCCAAACGTTGATGACAATGCCTCAGTCCTTCACAGTAAAGTCTGTGTGCAAGTAATTATTATTAAGCTCAAGTGTTTGGTTTCTTTCCATGCGACGACACTAGCCGCTGGTGTTTGAACCCCTTTAGCTTAACTGTCACTTCTCAACCATGAACATTTTGCATTCATGACCCAATATGTTCTTATAATATTGAGGGTTACTGGAGTAAGTTCAGTACAGACCTACTCATCTGTAAATTATTACATGGTTGAAATTGTTTATTTTTTATTTTTGTAGTAAAGCTGGTGCCATTGTTTCTTTACACAGGTTGTGGAGATGCAAAGATATATATTTTTCTAATTTATAATGATGGCGTGTTTGGTGATATATCATGGTCATAGAAACAACAGCTGCTCAAGTGCGCGGTCTATCCTTAAAATTATCATTAGGCCACACTAACAGCATCAAATAAAATGCTCATTCATCTGAAGCTGCCGTGGTAAGGTGTATAATACAATGCTGCATTCCTGTGGTTAATAGACCTCAGTAACGGTGACATTGAAAAGGAAACAACCTACATTTTTGTCCCTGTCAGTTTTTTGTTGCAGTGTTTTTCTTGAAGAGACACCTTTCACCTGATATAGCTCAAAACAACACATTTTAGGTGGAGATGGTGACATTGTTTTCTTTTCAAAATGTTATTCATAAGTTATAAATATAAAAATTGCTGAAATAAAAGAGACTAAATAAAGGTCAGGCTTCCAGCATTCTACACAAATAAACAGATTGTTGTCGCATCATATGTTCATTTATCTTCTGCTGCAAAAGCCCTTTTCAGGAAAATTGGGGTCTGGAGTCAACCCAGTAGTCATTGGACAATGATGGGGTTACACTCCAGACAGTCACCAGTCCATCAGAAGGTCACATACGGTGATCATATGGAAGCATTCAGTTTCACTGGATAGTAAATGGGAAAGACCCATGAACAACGGGGAAAAAAAAGAAACAACCAAAACTATAGAAACAAATGATGACTCCACGAGCCATCGCTTCACATTTGAAAACCTAAACTTTTGTTGACCTCAATTTCCACGTTTATTAAGAAAAGTCTTCAAACTGATCAAATTGCCTAAATTGACTCAGTCACAAAGGCTGGGAACCTGACCCCAGGTCCGTGGAGAGGTACTGGGGTCTGTATCTTGAAGTGGGCTCACGAGTTAAAGTCACGTCTCAGGTCCAACTCTGACTTAGCCTGAGTTGAGTAATGTCTGAGTGGCACTTGTGCCCGACTACATATAAAGGCTCCCTAAATTGAGCGCAGATAACACAAACCATGTGATGTCCCACACCTTTTGCATCATTCTGGTGGAGCAGCAAATACTGTTGCATATTCATAATGATTGCTCGATGCTGTAAAATAAAAAGGACAACAATGTCACAGTTGCTGAAGACCGGGAAAAGGCTTGATAACAAATTACAGAAAGCGTGAATGAGTGAGTATTGAGTTATTCATCCTCGTTAATTGCAGAACTGTTCGCCCACGTGTGTAAAATTATCAATATAAATCTCTCACTGTGCGTACGCCCCCTATTCTGCCCCCTATTGGAGATGATAGATCAGTATGATCATCTTCCCAGACGTTAGTTGTCTCTTCATATGTCTAAATAATTCTGCTGTGGTCTGTGGACGATAAGGAAAATAACATTCAAATGACACACTGCAGTTTTCTGTATGAAATTATAATTTAACTACTGTCACCTACTGATTTAAACACTGTTTTTATTTATTCATAAGTCTGCTGACATGTTGCAGTAGCGATGGACCAATGTCAAACTTGCACTTTTCTTCACAGAGCACTGCTGGAAGTGTGTGTTTCAGTGCAACGGCAATGCTCTGCCCACATTGGCACACCGCTGCCTTGAATATGTTCTCAGCATCTCTGTTGTTATTAAGGAAACTACAGTTCGCAAAAAACAAAGTGCCATATAAAATATTTGCTCAATACAGCAAAACTACGATGAGTTTGGCGAAAAACGGAAACGCTCTAACAAAAAACTTTCAGGGACTGAAATATCTAAATGTACTTAGTTTTTACTTTTACTATCCTTTAATTTACTTAATTCAAAGAGAATCCAGTCATATCCATTTATTCAAAGATAATCTGGCAACATTTTAAAATACGACTCTGAAACTAATGTATAAAAGATGTTTTATGTTGAAAATTGCTTCCAACAATTGGCACAATGTTTCTGCTTCACAGTAAAGGCGCCTACTGGCCGAATGGTGCTTGGTACACAAAACATTGGAGTCAACTGCCTTAGCAGACATAATTTCGCTATCTGTAAAAACAGTCGGGTTTTGTGCAACAAAGTTTCTACAATCTTCTTTCTTCTTTTCCTTTAGGCTTTAGTTTGCCAAAGCAAATCATCATTTTCCATTTCACACTGTTCTCTGCATCTTCTACTTTGACTCTAACTATCTGCATATCGTCCCTCATCCATAAATCTCCTCTTTGGCCTTCCTCTGTGTCTCCTACCTGGTAGCTCCATCTCTAACATTCTTCTACCCACTAATAATGTATCCACTGCCCCTCCTCTGCACATGTCCAAACCACCTCAATCTGGAATTCTCTACCTCGACCTTCCTGTCTGTGTTGTCCCTCTAATAACCTCATTCTCAATCTTATCCATCCTTGTCACTCCTAAAGAGAATATTAGCATCTTTAACTCTACCACCTCCAGCCCCACCGCCTGTCTTCTGCCTATTGCTAGTGTCTCTAAACCATATAGTGCATCATGGCTGGTCTCACCACCGTCCTGTAAACCTTTCCCTTCACCTTAGCTGACACTCTTCTATCACAGATCACTCCTGACTCTTTTCTCCAGCTGTTCCATCCTGCCTGTACTCTATTCTTCACCTCTCTTCCACAGCCTCAGTGTGATCAACAGTTGATCCTAAGTACTTAAACTCATTCACCACCTATGCTCCTTGTAACCTCACCATTTCACTGTTCCCCCGTTTACACACATGTACTCTGTCTTGCTACGACTGAGCTTCATTTCTCTCTAGTGCAAACCTCCACCTCTCTAGGTTCTCTTCTAGCTGCTGCCTACTCTCACTACAGATCACAATGTCATCTGCAAACAACATAGTCCATGGGGATTTGTGTCTGACCTCATCTGTCAATATGTCCATCACAAAAGCAAACAAGAAGGGGCTCAGGGCCGATCCTTGATGTAGTCCGACCTCCACCTTAAAGTCTTCCAACAGCACACCTCACCACTGTTGTACTATTCTCATACATGTCCTGCACCAAACTAACATACATCTCCAGCCACTCCTGACTCTGCCACTCCTGACAGCTGTTTCTGACCTTCTCTTTACTTCTCCATCAGCATTCTAAAGGCAAATATTGCATCTGTGATACTTTTCTAGGCATGAAACCATACTGTTGTTCACAAATCTCCACTTCCTGCCTCAACCTAGCTTCAACTACTCTTTCCCAAATCTTCATTGTATGCCTCATCAACTTTATCCCTCTGTAGTTGTTACAACTCTGCACATCACCCTTCCTATAAATTGACACTCATAAGGCATCTTGTCAGTCTCTAAAATTCTGTTGAACAACCTATTCAGGAAATGTACCACCACTTCTCCTAAACACTTCCATACTTCCACTGGTATGTCATCAGGACCAACTGACTTTCCACTCTTTATCCTTTTCTTACTTCATCCTTTCTAATCTGAACTACCTTCTTTCTAATAGTTTCTGGCTCATTCAACAACTCCTTTCCCTTTCATTTCCCTCATTTAACAACTCCTCAAAGTACTAACTCTTCATATGCCTTTTGTTTGGCTTTGGCCACTTCCCTCTTCACCTCCCTTGTCCTCTCTTTGTACTTCAGTCTGTTCTTTTCTATTTTCTCATTGTCCCATCTCTTGTTTGCTAATCTCATTCTCTGCACACTCTCCTGGACCTTTAATCATTACACCACCAGGTCTCTTTGTCTTCCTTTCTCTGCCGAAAGGACATACCTAGCACCTTTCTACCTGTCTCCGTAATTACTTTGGCTGTAGTCTTCCAATCATTTGGGAATTCCTCAACACAGCATGGACGTCTTCACAACATTTATTCTTCCTTAATTTCCACCACTTGGTTTTCTGCTCCGTCTTCACCTCCATTGTTATTTTGTACACTGCCGATGTTGTTTGGCTACACTCTCACCTGCCACCACCTTACAGTCTCTAATCTCCCTCAGATACATAGAATATAATCTATCTGTGTGGAAATGCCTCCACTCTTGTAGGTCACCTTGTGTTCCTCTTTCTTTTGGAAATAGGTGTTTACAACAACTATTTCATTTTCTTCCAACTTTCTTCAGCATAACCACTGACAATATTCATCATCACTTCTTCTATTTCTATCTTCACACACATCAACCTGTCTGACTCTCTTTTCACCTCCACCACATTTCTTGCATATTCTCTTATCTTTAGGGATCACTCCTGCTCCATTTTTCTTACCATCCGAACCATGATAAAACTGTTTGTAGCCTCCTCCAATGTTTCTAGTCTTGCTGCTCTTCCATCTGGTCTCCTGCACACACAAAATGTCTACTCTTCTTCTCTCCATCATATCAGCTAGATCTCTACTTTTCCCGGTAATTGTACCTACATTCAGAGTTCCAAACTTCAGACCAACACTTCTATCCTTCCTCTTTTCTCCAAATCAATCGCCCTCCTCTTCATCTTCATCTTCATATCTCTACTTTTCCCGGTAATTGTACCTACATTCAGAGTTCCAAACTTCAGACCAACACTTCTATCCTTCCTCTTTTCTCCAAATCAATCGCCCTCCTCTTCATCTTCATCTTCATCACCAACAGGATAGGACTATAGAAACACTGGTTTGTGCACCCTAGTTGCTGGTTTTATATATAGTTTTTATAATATCCAGTAATATTTACAAATCCACTTTCCATGTGAATTTATCTTCTTTGACTCTTGAATGAATACCCGGTTCACCTTGGGTATGAACATCTACGGAATTAACATTCTCGTCAAATTGAAGGGAGTGTTGCAACAAAACAAGTATTTGAAATGAAGCAGATCAAATTAAACCACTGACAAATGTATAATTGAATAGAATTATGTGACAGATGAGGCGGGCAGTCCTGAAATTGAGCTGAGTCCTTTGGGTTTATATGTTTTGTAACTCAATGGCTGCCTATAAAACGTTGTAAGGGCATTTTTAATGTAATTATGTGCACTATAGCTATAAAACCTATCCAGCAGGATCAACTGTAAAATTCTAAATGAGAAAATGGGATTCTCACTGGCTTCAAACACACTTGTTTGTTTGCCATAAATAAAATGTAGGATAAAATCCATTATTGGCCTTTTTGGACATTACTATATGAATATGACCATGAGTAATGTGTGTAATTACTGCTGAGTGAGTGCTAAAAAATATCCATTTACAGAGCTCTTGTGGTTTGTCCATCCATCAAAGTAAGTGTGGTGCACGTGCGCGTGAGTGGGTGGCTGGATGGGGGCGAGTCACCAGAGCTCCTGCTGCTTCTTCATCCATCAAACTAAGCAGCATTAGAGGAAGCCAAGGGTCCCATCAATATGTCCCTCATCACATCTATTATTAATAGCAGCTGCTTAAAATAAGACACTGGAGGACTGACAAGATGCTGACTAAAGTCAAGTTTTTAGCTTTCAAGTCATTTGCAGTCTAACTTGCAGTGTTTGTCAGTAAGTGCAACAGACATTTTAATACGTTTTTACAGATGATCTGGATTTCTTTTTTAGATTTTTTTGAGCAGAAGATTGAGAACGTTTTGATAGATATATTTTTTTTCTGCCACCAAGTCATTTGAATTTCCATTGTGTTTTTCATAAGGCAGATCCAAGCAAACACAGATCCAAGTCGGAAAAATCAACTTATCTATTGAGACCTGAACATGCACACCGACAAGAAGCCACAGCTAATCCATAACCCATCATATTTGACCTTCCTTTGCTCATGAGTCAGATGATGATACAGAATGAAACTAAAACTAAAAAAATACTTTGGTGGAAAAACACAAACATCTCAAATTGATTAGGTTTTAATCTATATAACATATTGTACTGGTCGTGGGTCCGCTTAATACTTCCATTAGGAACATGTTTATTAACTCTCTGTCAGTGGGTGTAAAGGTTTTCCCTGGTCCTGATTAGATTCCTGGATTCCCATGATCTTAAATCTCATTCAGGCATCTGCTTTTCACCAGGGAGCATGTGTATGTCCTACACAAAACAAATTGTATGTGATCAAGTTGCTCTAAATTTTAAAGAAAAAACTGTTTATCTTTGGATCATGTTCCAAATCTAAATTAAATACTATATTTAAAATAGTCTATTCTTGTTCAATGGTGACACATTAAAATATTTCTATTCAAAATATAAAACAGGTTCTAAAAACAGGGAGAAAGAAAAAACCTATATTATTTAACATCTACAGAATAAAATGTTTCAACAATTAATAACTTTGATGTAGATACAGCAGCTAGACCATCAAATTATTTACCAATTCAAAGAATTACTCTTATTCACCTTTTTGCCTCTTATGTGCTTCAGACCTCATTGATTAAACATAATTACAACAATACAACAATAATTATAACAATAAGTTCAGTGCAAGTGTGTACTGAACATAACAATTAAATAGAAAAAGTCACAAATTCAATTCACCCAATCATAAAACCTAAAATCATAACAATACTCAGATATTATAATTGTTACTTTTTAAATTAAATTAAGTTCTGTCTAGTCTTCTTTTTTTCTCCTTCATTTTTTTCTTCATGTCTGTTCTTGTCTAGTCTCAGACCCTGCCAGTGGCTATGGCACTCCCTGTGTGTCCAACAGTGTCACAGGTGATCCATCACCACAGGTGGTGGCTCATTATTGGCCAAACCCCTGTGGAGCCAGACAAATCAGTTTTAACGGCAGCCCTCAGTGGACGGTTCTGATGGGTTCTGACAGGCACAGCAGGTCCTTTGTCAGCCTCGTGGCCTCTGGACCCCCAAACAAAACAGATGAAAGGAGGCGTGACTGTGTGTGTTTGCAATATAACTACGTTATTCAGCAGCAGCTGTTGGGGAATTCTGTCTCTGGTCAGTTCACCTTTCTCTGGGCTGAGTGTGGTAGTGGGCTAGGCAGATACTGCATGTTGATAGTTTACTTGTGCCCTCATTAAACATTTGTTGTTCTTTTTGTGTTGATTAAATCCTGGGTCATATTTCCTGTATTCCATGTCTGCAGAGAGCTGCTACTTAATGCTTTCTGCCTGTACATGGCCACAGTTGATTTCATACCAACGTCTTTAATGTACAGTAAAGTTTAGGTCACTTAAGGTTAAAAAATACATCTTCAGGGACTGACAGTCAATGCAATATTTAAAGTGATAAAGATGCATGCCAATCTATGTTCAATTGTCACCCCATGAACTTGTATATTCTGCATTTTATTTGTCCTAATAGTCCAAACACGTCTGCTTCCAAGTCCGCTTCCTTAACCACTAACCACCACTGCCCCATATAATAATAATAATAATAATAATATATATATATATATACATACTATATATATATACAGTATGTATTGGAAAAAAGTTTGTGGTTACTCCATTTATTCTAACCATCAAGTTAAAGTTCTGTGTTGTGAGAACAGTATGCTTTCCTCTAAGCTGTCAAGTGTGAACACTCCTTATGCCAACTCACACATTACTGTAGTACAAAGTAAGTAAAAAGTGTGTGAGTCACGCTACAGCCCACTTAACCAGCAGGGGGTCATGCTCACATTGGTTGTTGCACAGTTAGACTTTTACTAGTGAACATTTTAGATTTTATTATTTCATGTAAAATAAAGTGATGAAGTGAAATCCCGTTTTACTAGGTTCTTTACTTTATTTTCTGAACCGTGACACCAAAGATAATTAACTTTGGAAATAATTTTTGTCCCTTTTTCAGTTTGTTTGGGCAAGTTCCTGTACCACAGCTACCTTATACTCCTACGTGTCATTGAGCAAATTTAAATCTAATCTTCACAGTGTAGAGCAGTGATTATCGACTGGAGGCTCGTGAGTTGAATCCGGCCCATCAATCTGTCCAATCTAGCTCACAACTGGATTTCAAAAATAAACATCAATTATTTATGGTAAACCAGGCTTGGGCAAACTTTTTGACTCGCAGCCCACAATTGTCCAAAAATTGAACAGGGGAGCCGTGTCAGGAGCAAGTAGATGGAGCGTCTGTGTGAACTAAGATAAATGACGTATGAAAGTCATGCATAAAGGCTAAAATGCTAAGTTGCTTTCATCATTTTCTACACCATCCATCAGGAAAACGTGGGTACTGCAGGGGAAAAGCAGAAGTATATTGATAATATAAATAAATTATATAATTTGGCAAAGGTTGGCAGGTTGGATTAAAAAGCTGAACGGGCCTTTGTTTGTCCATGCCTGCATTACAAAATCAATGTAAATCATATTGTGTGTTTCTGTTTGTGTGTTCTAATCTGCTCATGTCTGACATAGTGTAAACAGAATGTTCCCAGTAACAGGGAATCTCCTAAAATAATCTCTAGTGGTAAAACTGGCCAAACTGAGACCCTGGCTATTTGTATGAAATCGGCTGTGGCCATGTACAGGCGGAAAGCATTAAGTAGCAGCTCTCTGCAGACATGGAGTACAGGAAATATGACCCAGGATTTAATCAACACAAAAAGAACAACAAATGTCCTGTTCTGTAGCACAGGCCTGGTGTTGAAACCTCCAGATAAAAGAGGGATGGCAAGGACAGGTGATGTTTAACAAAGATGGAGATGAATGTAGAGATTAAAGTGATGTCTGTGTGATGCCAACAATGTCAGAGAGTCACCACGGCGATGCAGTGACATGAGGTGAGGTTCATGGCTGGTGAGGCACTGACTCTGGAGTCAGATTTACAATTGTAAGAACCAAAAAAAGCATCTCATTTAACTATTCATCAACAGCATGCATCTGGTAATGCTTCATATCCATCAGCATTCCTCTTTCAATGGCACTCACACCAACACAAACATATACACAAGAACAGATTTGTCCTACAGAGAACCTTTCTTTTATAGAAATGGATAGAGCACCCTTTGTGTTTAAGCAATTAATATTTACTCTAAATTAAAGTATAGAGATGAGTAAGCACAAACTTTGACAGTTTTTTTAGACTTTAACTTATTGTGCTTTAATCAAAGGTTTGTTCATCAATATGATAAGAAAAAAAAATTTTGGCCAAAAATTCAGTTATCAAATACTTAAATTTTTTCTACTTACTCCCATCGTTTAAAAATCAAAAAAACAATTTTTAGCCTTACCTTTACTTACAGGTAAGGCTTACCTGGTGACGGAATAAAGGCCTGTGAGACAAAGCCATGTGTGTCTTTTGTTACACACACGGCCCTTTGGGAGCATGTTAATAAGCATGGCAAAAACTACCTTGGAAACCAGACCGATTGGTAAGAGTCGTCTTTATTTGCTCATCGATCCAGTCCGGACTCATTTGGACTAATTTACATCTGTTTCATGACTGCAGAGGAGTGGCCTGATGTGGTTTTTTTTAGAATCCACTATCTAAATTAAATACCAGATTGCAAACAAACTCACTGGCTCAGCATTTGTTGACAAAAATGTGTTTGCTCTAACACTGACAGGATTTGGTAAAAAAAAAACGAATTTATTATTTTCACGGCTTGGTTGGAGGTCGACACCACTGCCTTCAGAGGTGTTTTTTTTTTTTTTCTGAAATCTTTGATTGTGCCCTTTTTGTAGACAACAGAATTATATTTTGCTCATGAGATTATATCAAATTATACTAGAGTTGGCCTGCCAGTATATAGCTCCTGTATACCAGCAGGATTTGTAGTATTAGCAGTGTATGTGCTATGTTATAGCACATTTATTTTTATTTTTTTTACTTTGTAGTTGGCCCGTGAAAAAAAATATTTACATAAAATAGAACTCGAAAGGCTACATAGACATAATAAGAACTCAATTTCTAATGTATTCATTATATTAAGATTTGGTTGTTCCAGATTTACGCAAAACTGTAAGTATGTTTCCCTATAAAAAAATTAAAAATTACATATCTGGAGAGAAGGGAAAACATGCACAAGTGCCTTCAATTATTCAATGAATATTAAATTTGGCCTGCGACATTGTCCCAGTTTTTAATTTTTAATCCACTGTGAATTTGAGTTTGACACCCCTGCTCCAGACCTATTTGTAATTGTTTAATGGATCTTGCAAAACAAGACAATGGTAAAACTGCTGCTTGGGCAAATAATTATGTGAATTTATCACTATCTTTATCATGACAGTGCAAATATATATACATCACAGTGAAGAAGCCATAATACAAAGTAACTAAAAAAAATCATAATCTGAATTACAAATAAAAAACAATTATGTTTGACCTGGGTAGTTTCAAATTTGATAAAGTTTAGTTGTTTATTGTTGTTCTTTTAAAGGCTATGTTTATTTTGTGATCAAGACAAGAATTCTTGTCCTTTTTGTTATTTTATTTTATTTTATTTTTCATGTTTATTAAACACGTCTCTAATTAAATTAATTAGGTTGACTGCTCCTAAATGTAAAGCCACTACCTGCCAAGGAAGATTAGATTTAAAACAAATTAGATTATTTTTGAGATAATTGACTAAAGGTCATTGTCTGCACAGCTCACATCAAGCAGAACCGCTGTTTTAGATAGAGGGTTCTCAACTAATTTTTTAACTTAACTTTTCATTTGTAAAAAACTTTATTAACTGCATGTCTGTTTATTCAAAACTACATGGTAATTGAATAAAATGAAGTTTAGTCCCAATTGAGACAGAAAAAATATTAAATGCACGTGAGCTGAATGTGTGTGATGTGACCCAATTACCAGCATATTAAGGAAAAGACAGCCATCTCCTTTTTGACCAAAGAGAGAAAATAAAATCAAAGCAGTACATTTTTTGCTACAGTTTTAGGCCAGATAAGTAGCTGTTTCACCTCTCATCCAAGAGGCTTCTTTAGTATCTATCTGTTTCTTCTTAAAAAAAAGCAACTCCGTCTAGTTGTCCTCAATGTAACTATTTGTACTATTTAAGATGACCTGGATGTCTGAGAACCTGCACAGATAAAAATAGTTTATTTCTCTACTGACCGACCCAAATAATACAGAAAAAAGCTACATATAGGTATGTGAGTTTAGTTTACTGTAAGTTACAGATGCAAGTCCTTAAGCAAGTTGCTTTGGAAAAAACTAATTTTTCTCCTTTCCGTATTCCAGAGGGTATGAGAGTACTACATGTGTAATAAAAAATGATGACATTCACTGTCTCAGTGGTTGAATGCAACGGCCATCTGACTGGAGGATAGAATTAGTATGGCAGTCACACTTCAGAATACCAACACCCTGTTTGGGCTATGGAGACCAAAATTGAGGCGAGTGCACCACAGAAGATGAATGTGTCTGTATTAGTGATGTGCCGTTTGCGAGTGATTTGTTAGATATGAACGAATCACTCTGCAAATGAATCACTCTCTGAGAATGAATCACTCACTGCAAATTAATCACACTGCGAATTAATCACTCACTCGTTACTCGAGTAATGAGTGAGTGATTCATTCTCGCTGTCCGTCCTCAGATCTCCTCGTTTTTTTGTCATGTGACACCCGCCATAAATTATTTATAAATATATATACATTATTCATAATTAGTGGTTTTCAGCTCTGTTAGATGTATTTGGTGTTATTGTGTAAAGTATGTTTGTAAATAAATATTTTTGAAAATTATATCAACATTTAATGTCAGAGAACCGCAGCCTTCTTTACAAGGTCCTACAAGGCACCTGTAAAATGAATGAAATAATTAGTTCACATTCGTTCATTTTAATTTTCGAGAGTCAAAGATCCGTGTCGGTCTTCCCAACACTAGTCTGTAGTTGGAGAAAAACGTATAAAAGCAAAACTTATTTTACTTTAAAGCCTTGGTCACATTGAAGTGTTAGTACAGAGAAGTAAAAAATACAAAAGCAAATGTTTAAGTCATGCCTGGACTATTGGATCAAGGTTTGTTGGTTATTTACTGTATAAGGATGCATCGGTCTGCATCTTAGGCTTAGGATTTATTTTATCTTTTAAAACAATTAGCAGAAGCTGAACATTTTTTTAATCATTTTATAGAAAATCCACACCTTCAAAATGCTAAAAAAAAGATGACCTAATGCTTTCTTGACAATACCATGTGTGCACGCAACCTGTGCTAGGTATTTGCACATTTAAAATGGTTTACATATGCCACAAAATGTCTTCCCTCGGAGGTAAAGAAAAAAGAAAACACAAGACTAATGGCCTAGTGATTGCCTCAGAGACTATTAAATGTTTGCACACTGAGGACAAGGGAAATGACTTCTTTGATTCTCTGTTTGCGCAGCCTTAGCAAAGTAATCCCACTGCTGAAGGTGACTTTGCTTTCATGCAGCGAGGGGAGGGAAATACCAGGGTTTTGTTGTCAATCTCTCAAGGTGCTGACTGCGTGAAGAGCCTTTGCTAACTGATGTAACTGTGAGCAGTTGGGACTTACCTTGTTGGAGGAACAACAGGATGCACGAAGAAGTATGCATGGAAGGAAAAAAACGGGAGAAAGGAGAAACAGAGAATTAGTTCAAAATAATTAAATAATATTGATATGTTGGGTTTACTAGAAAATCACAGTCACTGAAGTCTCTTTCAAGAGAAAAGTTCATTACAGATGGTCCTCGTCTTACATCATAGTCCCGTTTTTACTACGCGACACTTTCACCAAAAGTCAGAACTCACATACTGTACAACGGGTCTCCCCTGGTCCAGTGCTGGTCTGTAGGTCATTTGGTACCTGGGGGCCGTACTTCGGTTTTACTAATTTACCTCATTCAAAAATAATCCAGTCATATCCCTTTATTTTATATTTATTTAAAGATAATCTGCCAATGTTTTAAACCAATAGGTGATTAAGACTCTGATACTAACAGAATAAATTTTATTTTATTCAAAAAGAAAATGTATTTATCCTTCAACAATGGCGCAGTATTACCGATCCGCAGTAACCACAGATACCGGCCGATTGTTTGGGGACTGCTGCTGTACATCAGTATGTCCCTCATCTATGCCAACACAATGGTAACATCATAACCTAGGACATAAAAACATCAGGAGTCTGACTTACACCTGGGAGCAATAGTGTAGGGCAAACATCTCCCAAAGAAATAACACAAACAAATGAAAGCCAATGTAGTACCAATATAGCCAATATAGGGCGTACAACCAGCGAATGCTAACCAAGCTGTGTTGACAAATAGAGCCATGTAATGATGTGTTCTGCTGCGGTCGCCAACTTTTTCCCCGTGTAAAGTAGTTGTGAAGTTTTAACGGAACGATGGAACAAGATTTTTACAATAAAATTCTACGAGACTGTGATGTAACCAAAGAACACCGTTGGTAAAGACATCTGTACATCTGAGTTGTCAGAATGCTTCCAAGGTGGGAACTAACAAAAATGGTGTGCTAGATGTAAACATAAGATGTAAAAATGTATGTGTGTGTGTGTGTGTAATATGTTTTCCAGACTTCCACCCAGCCTGTCCCATTGGCGGATTTCTCATTACTGCATTATGGTAGCACTTTTTATATTTGGATTTAAAAATTTGTTAGACTTTTTTTTGTTGTTGTTTGTTTGTTCAGAGGGACCAATAAAGAGTCCAAGTTGACTTTTCTGTCAATTATTTAATGGTTTGGGCTTTACAGGGTTAAAAAAGCAAGGGTGAATAAGACAAGAAGACATTTCCAGAGACTTCTTCTCATCAAAGGATGAGACACTGTCACACTGCATCTGTTGCAGCAGAAGTTTTCTTTTTTTTTTTTATTTCCGACTAACAGATGATGTCGTTTTGACTTGTTGTTTCCCCCCAGCTGCTAAAAGGTCTGTGAAGTTGCTATCTTACAAGATGGCTGCGCACAGGAGTACAGCGGTTGCTCCCGGTATCGAGTGCTTTTTAAGTGCCTTTTCAGTTGGTCCCGAGGCCAACTCTAGCGGTTTTGCTTGTGTAAACAAACGTATAAGGTACAGTCGAACCCAACTCTCAAATATAAGGGATGGTTCGGCCACTGGGTCAACGAGCTCAACAACAACAACCGCGACCATTGGACTCAGGGCCTTGCTGGGCAGACTGCAGCTCCTGAGGACACCAGGCTGGCAGACAGATGCAAGTGTAAGCAATTTGCGGAAGCAGAAGAGGGGCAAATGGGGCAGACTGCTGGCTAGGCTAAAGGCTAACGCCGGGAGACCACCAATCCCATCTATGTTTCGGTCTAATGTCCGCTCACTGGACTCCAAGATGGACCCAGATACCTGGGAGTACACATCTCTGATGACCTCACCTGGAGAACCAACACTTCCTGCCTGATCAGGAAAGCACAGCAGGTTAGGACTGGGCTCCTGAGTCCAGCGTGCCTCAATCTCTCAGGGAAGTAGAGCAGCGTCGGACTGGGGAGTTCAGTCCTAACTTTTTTTCTACAGATGTGTGGTGGAGGGTGTCCTGTCCTCCTGCATCATCGTGTGGCACGGCAGCTGCTCAGCGGTGGAGAATAAGGCTGCACAGAGGACCGTGGGACACACCCTTCCAACCACCACGAACATCTACACCGCCAGATGCATGAAACGGGCTTCTGCATCATGAAGGACCACACTCACCCCGCAAATACTTTGACAGTTACAGAGCATAAAAGGCAGGACCTTCAGGAGGAACAGCTTCACGGAGGAACAGCTTCTTCCCTGAAGCTGTGAGAAGCTGTGAAACTGTTGAACTCTGGTGGTCCCCTGTAATCCCCCCCCCACACACGCACACACCTCCCAACACTCCCCTCCCGTACTACCCCACCTCTTCCTCCACTCCACAGAAGTAAAGTCAAAGGCTTGTGTCATGATATTAGTATTTATTAATATAATGATGAATTTTGTACTCAACCCAAGTACGGTATCAGCCATTACTGTGGACCGCTAATACCGGGCTATTGTTGAAGGATGATTAAAATTTCAAAACAAACATATTTTCGACTTTATTCTGTCAGTATCATAGTTTGATTGACCTATTGTTTTGAAACATTGCCATATTATCTTTGAATAAAAAAACTAAATGGGTATGACTGGATTATTTTAGAATGAAGTAAATTAGTAAAACTGAAGTAGATTTTTTAAATGTGTCCCACTGCGGCCCGGTACCGGACCAGGGGTTGGTGACCACTGAATTAGTATATGGTGCATTTCTTTGGTTTGATCCGTTGACTTTACTTCATTCTCATAAAAGCATGATTTTCTCTTGTTAAATTACGATTAAATAAAAAGTCACACAACTTAACACAGGTGTTAATAATACATCTGTTTAAAGCTGTTCAGACATTGGAATTCAAAGTTCTAGAAGCATTCAGAGTACTGTAGTTGGGCAGAGGTTTTAATGAATGTCCATTGTGTTTGGACTGATTACAGTAACTTGACTGTAAATGTACCTTGTGTCTTTTCCTCTTGGATTTAAAAAACCTATCAAAGACATTGCAAAAAACCCTTTTTGTTTTTATTTGTTGTGAATAAATATGATTACTTATATACTGTACATGTGTATTACCTGCAAAACCAAATTACGAGCAAATATGAACATGGGACTATAGGACCAGAAAGCAAAAAGCAGTTGATACATTTGTGAAGCTCTTCCCAGTCCACCATCAACAAATGGTGCCAAAGAGTGAAAAAGTGAGGAAATAAAAGGGATATTCTGAGCAGGGAAGGATGTAAGCGGCTTCCTCTTATCAGTCCAGACAGAAACAAAAT
>NC_024328.1:21102492-21115789 GCF_000523025.1 Cynoglossus semilaevis
ATTCCTGCTCACAGCCTTGAGGCTTTGAAAAGACCAGCACACTCACCAACACACACACACACAAATACCCGCTAGTAAATACACGTTGAGCTGATCAAGCAGATAACTTTTTCAACTTCTTACAATGACTCAGAAACGTCTGGGACTCCTTAAAAAAGGATGTTATTAATAATGTGATACAATAGTATATATAATATTATATATATATATATATATATATATACATATATATATACATATATATATACATATATATATACATATATATATACATATATATATACATATATATATACATATATATATATATATGTACATATATATATATATGTATATATATATATATATATATATACATATATATATATATGTACATATATATATATATGTATATATATATGTATATATATATGTATATATATATATATATACTTATATGTGTGTATATATATATATTTACATTTATATATAATGATTTTTTTTTCTTTCTTAATTTATTGTCTGCAGCAGTTAGGAAGCATTTGAAGGCTCTCTGTTGGACTACACTATACCCTGTATGTCAAGGTCAACCAGAGTACAGGCTCACTCTGATTATCATCACAGGAGTTGTTGGCCATTACAGCCAAAGTTAGTTGAAGGCTTTCAGACCACAGAAAATTGCTCAGCTGTAGGCCACAAGTATAATTACTGTTAAATAACACATAGTATTATTATTGTTCCTATATAAATCTCTGTTTTGAATGAACTCACAGCAGGGACAAAGAACAGAGGCTGTGATTGGCTAGAACTTACAACACTGCGCTGTACACTAACAGAACCTGCACAGCTAGTGACAGTTTCTGGTTGTTATATTCAGATGATTGATGTTTTAGGAATAAAATACATGATGATTTAAGATATGCTAAAAAGTGAAAAAAAACTCATGCCTATATGATATACTGTGACACAGAGTCTTTAAAGTGACTCTTCGTTACTTGTTGTGCTCAACATTATTATCCATCCATCCATCCATCCATTTTCATCCGCTTATCCGTTACCGGGTCGCGGGGGTAGCAGTCGCCACCCAAATCACACTGCACCGTACCAACCCCCCAAACCTTCCTGTGGGTGGTGAGTCCACTGGAAGGTACCAACCGCCCTAACTGGGATTCGAACTTGCCCAGGAGGTGAACCTCGGGGTTCCACACCAATGACAGAGACATTGCCTCTGGGCCAAAGTGCCACTCAACATTATTACTAATTGTTAATTTAATTACAGAACACTTTGCCACTGTCAGTGGAAGAACACTCAGACCTAAAGTCAAAAACACATTTACGGCTGCACTCGGGGATAAACCTTCTTTATAAATATATAAATAATATAAATAGATCAGGGTGTATGACAGAGAGAGGGAGAGAGAAAGAGAGAGCGCGAGGAACGTGGTGAGGTGGAAACATTAGATAGTGAGAGAGGTATAAGTAGAGAGAAGGACAGCAATAGATTTTGGGTTTAACTTTTTAACTTTTTAAATAATAAATAAAATAATATGTTTAATGAAATAATTCTGATTTTCCACAGATTAAAAAAACTAAATTGAATAATTCAATCATCATTTTGCACATACATTTTTTAGTTTTTTTTTTTACGGATTTACATTAAAAAAGAACTTGAAAGGCTACAGATAAAGAGATAGAATAAGAAACAAATACCACTGATGTGTGTTTCATTTCCAATTTAATCTCTCATGTGTTTATAATATTAATCTTTGGTTATTCCAGATTCAACAACGCAAAACTAAAGTTTGTTTCCATATGAAAAAAAAACTCTACATTAAGTTTGGCCCGCGACTTTGTCCCAGTTTTTAATTTTGGCCCCCTGTGAATTTAAGTTTGTCACCCCACCTCCAGTTTTATATCATAAAATATATTTGAAAATATATGCAATAGGCAATTTATGCATTGTAGGCACAAGTACAAAACTATAAGTTCAGATAATTTATATCTCCAATAATTTAATCCAACATCAAAGCTAAAACCCCATTGACCTACAATAAATCGTCCAAAACACTAAATTCACGTGTGTTTATTATTGCTTGGTAGATGGCTTTCAGTTAGAAATCTAAATATAAAGTTTAAAGAGCTCATCAGGCACAGTGTCTTCCACATTAGTTTACAGTTAATGTGAGCAAGGTAAGTCTCTAAGTTAAAATAGGGTGGAGGTGGGTGTCTGTCGTGCATAATAATGACATGGCCATAATGACATGGCAGAGGGAGAACACACAAAAAAAAACAGGGGGACAAACCCAGACCACTGTCTCACTCTGAACAAAAACATTATCATGACCTCATTCAATGCTGCCAAGAGTCTGTGATCTGAGAAACTTTAACTTAAATGAACTTAGCGCTGCCCCAAGTAGTTATTTTGGTACGTCTGCAGTGATGTCTTTCCTTATTTCTGTAGTCTGTAAAATCCTATATTCCCTTTTATGAAAACAATATTTAAGGAAACTTCTTTATATCAACAATCTCAACAGGCCAAATGTAAATGCATTTTCTTAATATGATTAATCTAGAAATCTGATGATCTATTTATTTGCAGGAATAAGTAGCTCTGTAGATCAATTGAATAAAGCTCATATTGGCAGTTTTTCAGGTTGGAAAATGAACGTGCAGCATTTTTCAATACATACAGAGAAAGAGGCCAGCGAAACAAGGCAGTCAGAGGTGTACACAGTCATAACCAGCCTGCCCCACTTATGGACTGCTCTTAAATCCCTCCTCCTCTTTGGTATCTATATTTGGTGCAGTCTTTTTTCACTGGCCACCTACTTAGAGCTGATTTGTTTGTATCCTAATCATTGTTTAAAGGCTGCAGCAGACAGCAGTAGACTGTTGCTGACTCACTTTGCATTATTAGTTTAACAGCACGACAAGCTCATCTGTGTTTGTCCCACCAGGATTTATTGTATTGCTGTGTACTTTGCTCTGGTCCCTGAGGAATTCCACTGTGCAGTTTCTAAGTCTGTGTGGTTTGTTCAGAACAAAATTATCACAAGGCCATTAAGTGCTCATATTTCCCCAGTTACAGTTGTGTTCAAAATAATAGCAGTCCAACATGACTACCCTGATCAATCAGTGTTTTTGGTATAAATCATATTGTTACATGGCAAATAATTTACCAGTAGGTCTAGTGGAGTCAGAGAAACCAACAGACCCAACATGCTCCTGAGTCTGTGTATTTGAATAATTAAGTGAAAGGTCATTCATTATGTGAAGAAACAGGTTCAGGTCTGTCAGGTCTGTCAGCCTGTATTTAAGGATGAAGCCAGCACATGTTGTACATGCAATTCTCTCTGAAAACCTGAGAAAGATGGGTTGTGCTAGACATTGTTCAAAAGAACAACATGCTTTAATTAAAATTGATGGAGATTGATTGGAGAGGGGAAAACATATCAAAAAGTGCAGAAAGTAATAGGCTGCTCAGCTAAAATGATCTCCAATCCCTTAAATTGGAGTGCCAAACCAGAGAGACGTGGAAGAAAACAAAAGACTACCATTCGAATGGATCGAACAATAGCCAGAATGGCAAAGACTGAGCCAATGATCAGCTCCAGGGAGATCAGAGACGGTCTGAACATATCTGTGAGTACTGTAACAATTAGAAGACGCTTGTGTGAGGCTAATCTATCGGCTAGAAGCCCCCACAAAGTCCCACAGTTAAAAAAAAGAGGTGCTGAAGAGGATACAACTTGCCAAAGGACATGTCGACTGGTCTAAAGAGAAATGGAGAAACATTTTGTGGACTGATGAAAGTAAGACTGTTTTTTTTTTTTTTTTTGGGTCCAATAACTGCAGACAGTTTGTCAGAACGGCCCCAAACACTAAATTCAAGCCACAGTACACTCTGAAGACTGTAAAGAATGGTGGTGCAAGCATCATGATATGGGGTTGTTTCTCTGCCTTATGCTGCCTTATGCTGAAGAGGAAATGCCTTTGAAATGGGTAAACATTTTTTCAGTTTATTGAGTAACTATTTGAGTTTGTATTGAAAAATCCAGACACTGCGATTTTTTTGAACAGCCCAATATAATTTTTCCTTAATTTTCTGTAAAGTAATTTAAATATTGATTTTTTTTATTCATGTTTTGATGTAAAATATAATGTGCAGTGCTCCCAGTGAATGGGAATAAAAAATATTTTTGGATTTTTAGCTTTACTCTCATTTTTAAAAAAATGCTATTATTTTGAACACAACTGTATATAGTGACTTTTTATTTATTTTTTATCAAGAATAGTACCACAGTTATTTAACAACTAAAAATGTCACTACAGATACGTGGCAAATGTATACAAATATAAATAAACTAACACTCAATTGATGTTTGTGTATTAAACCATCAAGGTAGTAAATAACACTGTTTTTGTCTTCTTCTTTTTCTTTCGGCTTTGTCCCTTTTTTTTCAGGGGTTGCCACAGCAGATCATTGATTTCCATCTCTCCCTGTTTTCTGTATCTTCTACTCTGACTCCAACTATCTGCATGTCCTCCCTCACTACATCCATATATATCCTCTTTGGCCTTCCTCTCTTTCTCCTACCTGGTAGCTCCATCTCTAACATTCTTCTACCGATGTATCCACAGTCCCTCCTCTGCACATGTCCAAACCATCTCAATCTGGCTTCTCTAGCTTTTTCTCCTAGCCTTCCTGTCTGTGTTGTCCCTCTAATGACCTCATTCTTGATCCTGTCCATTCTTGTCACTCCTAAAGAGAATCTTAGCACCTTTAACTCTGTCACCTCCAGCTCCGCCTCCTGTCTGCTGCCTATTGCTACTGTCTCTAAACCATTCATCATGGCTGGTCTCACCACCGTCCTGTAATCCTTTCCCTTCATCTTAGCTGACACTCTTCTGTCACAGATCACTCCTGACACTTTTCTCCAGCTGTTCCATCCTGCCTGCACTCTATTCTTCACCTCTCTTCCACAGTCTCCGCTGTTGTGAACAGTTGATCCTAAGTACCTAAACTCCTACACCTTCACCACCTCTGCTCCTTGTAGCCTCACTATTTCACTGTTCTGCCTTTCGTTTGCACACATGTACTCTGTCTTGCTGCGGCTGACCTTCATTCCTCTTCTTTCTAGTGCAAACCTCCACCTCTCTAGGTTCTCTTCTAGCTGCTGTCTACTCTCACTACAGATCACAATGTCATCTGCAAACATCATAGTCCATGGGGACTCCTGTCTGCCCTCATAGGTCAGGTAGTAAATAACACTGTTTTTGTCCAGCTTCCTATTCCATTTTCTCTGTGTCAGAGGTAGAGAGACACAGGAACTAGAAGAACTAACAATGGCGGCAAAGGAAGGTTCGGAAACAACATCCTTCATATGTATCTCCTTTTACACATTGAAATGTAACACCTAATTCTTTTACATTATGTCAAGATCAAAGAAAATAAATTGCTAAAAATGGCAATCGTCTGAGCTATTTTCTTAGTACAATACCACTATAAAATTAAAATATTATAATATTATTTTTCTTTTTTGCCTTTCTAGTGAAATTTCAAGTATCTTTACGACTCATGTCGGAACACTAACGTGGAAAGACTGAAGCATAGTAAGACTTAAATTAATTAATTAAATTAATATTTATTTAATTTTATTTAAATTTAGTATTATTTAATGTAGTAATTAATTAATTAATTAAACCAATCATTAATTACTGGTTGGTTATCATTGATCGATGGTGCTGAACTACAGCAAATGGTTTGAGTTTAAGTATTGTACTTACCGTATTCGGTGTTATACAAAGTAAAGAAAAGCTAATCAAACTCTTTTGAGTCCATTACTTTCCGAAGGGTGCATCTGAGATGATTGTTTAGCACAGAGGTGGAGGCTGCTGCCTAAACAGAATTGGGGTCAATAGATGGGGGCATATAAATTTGTTTGTGTAATGATGAAGCTCCATTAACATAATGATTAACTCTCAGATCAGGTTATATGCACGAAGGTTGTCCTGCTTCAGGATCTCTCCTGCCAGTGTAAATACACTTTAATATTCCATGGTTTGCTTAAAAGATTAGTTCGCAGAGAGTGATTTGTTCGCAGTGAGTGATTAGTTTGCAGTGAGTGATTTGTGAGTGATTCGTGAGTTCCATATGAACAAATTTTCAATATGACTCGGTAGTCACGAGTCACGAATCTTTCATATGACTCGGGAGTCACGAGTCATATGAATTACTCGCGAACGACACATCACTAGAGGTAATAAATAAAATGAGTTTGTTTTTCTTCTTCTTCTTCTTCTTCTTCTTATTATTATTATTATTATTATTATTATTATTATATGTATGGTGAAGGACAATACCGTATGCAGATAAATTAATTTAGTTCAGCAGATTCCAAAGTCTGACGTTGTGCAGTTCTCCCTGCCCCCTCCATCCAAACTCAACCCTTTTATTACAGAAGGAAATGCACATGCAAAAATGAAAAAAATGGTCACTTTGACCACTCTCAACTTGTTCAGAAGATTAAGGCCAAAAATCAAGGACTCAAGGTTCTTTATTGTCATTGCAACACATGTTAGACATGGGATGAACGAAATTAGTTTCCCTGGTCCCGGCTCGAGTAAAAGTGACAGAGGGGAATAGTTCGGCATAGTGCAAGAGAGAAAGAGAAAGTGGCCTATTACCACACATTGACATTGAGAAACATGAACCGGAATTAACATGGCATTATCTACTGTAGGACATGCTGGATTCCTGTCAGAGAAGAATTGTACTTCCATGATAAACCTTTATATCTATGCAGTATTACTAGGCTGAATGCCGTTCTCTTTAATATGTACCGCAGTATTATCATTTCTGCCATGACAGGACATTTCTTGGTCATCTATTCTGTGACCAAGCTATTACTGTGCCACTCAAGTTAATGCGTCATTCTGACCACAATACAAAGAGCAAGGTTTCATTTTGAAAGACACTTTCTCTGACCAGTACAGACAAGGACAGTAATAGAACATATTCCACGTGTGCTGTCCAACTTCTAGCCAGTAGAGCAGTTTGTGTTTCAATCCGTTTACGATCACTTCATATTTCCACTGTAGCCAGTTTGTCCACTATGTTGAGCGGTATAAATGCTCTATTATATGAATTGCCTCTTTCCAACAGCATTGAAGAAAAGTGCTTCATTGTGTTTGCTAGGAAGGAAAGGAAAAATGCTGTCAAAAAAATGAAGATTATTTTGCGATTCTTTTTTGGCAAAAGGGCAATGATACAACAGTACATTTATTAAAAATACAACTGAGGGTGGTTCAAAACTACTTTTGTCAAATACAAATACATATACTGCAATCTGCAGTATTAGTATATATAGTAATCTGAATATGTTTTATTCTCTGCTATTAAGTTGCTGGAACTGTTTATATGAGATGAAATTGTTCAATGCAATCTGCTCTCCTAAAGGAGGAAATAGGAATGCGACTTAGACTACATAGTGCTTCTGCTTTTTATCTTCAAATCTTCAAACTGATGATAAGTCAGAAGAACGATTCAAACATTCTCTTAACCCTTTTAAGGTCCTTCAGGTCTAAGTGACCCATGGGTCACCTAGACCCAATATGTCTTTGTGTCTCTGTGTGTGTGAGTATGTGTGAGTGTACATGTTCCTGTACTGCATGACTTGTGACAACTTTTCCTCATATTCACTAATACTCATATTCTGGGACAAGATGAAAATTATGCTAGGACAAACGATGTGTACAAAAATGCGAAGGACTGCACAAGGGTTAATTGCACATAAATAAAGTCAACAAGTCTGATCAGATAATGATGCTAAACTAATAATCTGGCATGTTCTCTGGCTAATATTTACATCAAATGATGTGCAGAAATCTTTTTAACTCTTCTGTTAAATTTTGAAGTTTGAATCCAAACAGATTTTACAAGATTTATGAGACTGTAGATTTAGAACATACTGACACTGAACCTGAGGAACAGCACAGACCCTCACCACTTTAATCCATTTAATACCTCCATTGTGTGACACTTGTCGTGATATTTTGATGGGAGGTATTTGAGGAGTACAATGTACAGTGCTGATCTCGAGGATGAAGATTTAGCTATGTTTCGTGGGGGCCAGTTGAGGGATGATGCAATTGGCACCAGACAATGAAACAGTGTCCATTAGCAGAGTTTTCCTTAATCTTGCTTTTTTTTCCCTTTTTCCTTTACTTCCTTCTTAAAGAAAATATGTGGCTCAATTTAATGCTTTGACTTCAGCTGAGCTTATTCTCCCAGGGAGTGTAGCAGCTATGGGGAAGATATCTACCGGGAAACAAAATATGTTGGCCTTTCAAATGACCTACAGGCTTATGGTGTCGGCATTCAGGTAAACAGATTTACGAACTGGTTCTTCACAAAGTCTCCCAATTACTCCTGCACCTCCACCATGTGCCCTATCTCACTGTCTCTATTCCTGTACATTACCTCTCTGTCATCTTTGTGCCCCACTTTCACCCTTACACTGGAGGCACATTTGTAGTCCTTATCTATCATTTAAGTCCTCGCTGTCCATATCTTTGGCTGATTTATATAATACAACCTAAATAATTTTTTTTTTTACTACTCCATTATTTTTCATCATCTCTGCCTTTTTCAAGTGTGTTAAGCGTTAAACATACAGTGACATGTGTACTGCCCTCGCAGTGCGTGTCCTTCAGTCAGATAACAGATAGAATCCTTCAAAAAACCACAAGGCTTGACTTTTCTTGTCCTTTAATGAAACTTCTATTTCCCAACTCAATCTGTAAAACTGAAAATTGTACAGAGATAGAAACACAATTTACTTAAACATTGTACAAGTAAGGGATTGCATAAGTACGATTCAATTAGCATCTATCAATTAACAAACTTAAAAAAGTTAGCATCTGTTGAAAACTAGCAGAGTATGTTGTCAGAAAACTTAATATTCTCCAAGGCAAAAGTGTCAAAAAACTCCAACAATGTTATCTCAGTAGTCTGTTTAATCTGTATGTGTTAGTCTGAGCTTGCAACGGACAAAACAGCATAGCTGGAACTAACTGAAAGAGCACTCACTCGGACGCAATTTCTCGAGACCAAAGAAAACACCACTCACTCTGACGTGGTTTTTCACAACCAAAGAATATAGCTGTTTTAAACGTGTTCAATGTTTAATGTATGAACTTTAACTTAGCATTTAAACTTTTTAACCCTTAAAGGCAGAACAACATGCTTTCCTTGGTGATAGGTAGTGATTAAAGTGTTGTAATACACTGAGAGTGAAGAATATCAAATCATGTCAGCTAAAAAAAACAATTTAATATAAGTCAGAGCTTTTATGAAGCACAGGAGAGAAAACAGCAGAAGATAACGTTTGGAGAGATAAAGAACGAGGAACATACAGGAATGTTGATGGTGGAAGGGAAATGGTTTCAGAGGGTAATGGTTTAGGTCTGTTTTTTTGTTTTTTTGTTTGTTTGTTTGTTTTTTTAAAGGGATGACCACAATTTGAACAGCCAGCTCGGTCTGTAAAAAATGTGGCTGCTCTCAAATAACAAATATATACTGTAAATCAATAAACTCACATAATCATCAGTAAAATCCCTGTATTAATTAAATAAACTAAATAGATATCTAAATAGAATGAACATTAAAAAAATACATCTAAAAAATTAAGCACAAGTGAAAGTGAAAAGTTAAAGAAAAATAGTCAAAAGTAGTCATATTCCAGCCAATGAAAAGAAAGGACTAAAATGGGCATAGAGACTTAACACTGATGGACTGGATGAAGGTGTTGTTGGCAGATGAGTGTGAGTTTAAGGGCTATGGATCAAACTGAAGAACATTAGTGAGATACAGAACAACTGAAGAGATGCAAATATGGTTTCCTGATACCATTAGTCATGAATAATGGAGGAAGCACAATGGTGTGGAGTTGCTTTCGGTAGTAAAGTGGCGAGTGGTAAAGCCATCAATAATTACCACTGAACACAAATGGATCGGGTCCAATATCGCCCTACAACATGATAATGAGCCATAAACCTCAAAATGAATGATTACATAATTTAACACTTTTCATGTCCACTCATCTGCATGACAAAAAACAAATGTATTGAAAACGCATCCATTTTTTTGTTATCACACGTGGACAACAGTTGCAGAAATGAGCACCTGTATCCTCTCGATCCTTGTCTCAGCCTTCTATCATACACGACCCTGCAAACACCCCCAAACACATACACACACTAAAGCAGCTTCACCCAACACAGTTAAACACACATGCTACAGTCTTGGTAAAACAATGGAAACAATGTGCAACTACTTTATGGACCACTGTTGTAGAGCTAATTGAATAATGCAAAAAACACACCTTGATTTATTGAATGCTACTGTTGGTGCAGTGTGTGTCTGTGTAGGAGCAAGACTGAGAAATCAGATGAGGCAACGATGGCAAAGTCAAAATGATTAATCGTCTTTGTACAACTGAGAACTTATTTAAAAGGCACAAAGTATGAATATTTGAGCAGCAGTTGATTAATAGACAGCCAACCCTGCACACATGGAACATTTCTTTTTTTTAAATATCCATAAAAATGATAATTTCCTTATGTGTGTGTGATTGACTGTGCAAGACTCTGCATGTGTGTGTGTTTTTGTGAGGGAGTGTGACAGAAAGATACAGAAAGAGAGAAAGTGAAAGAGAGAGAGTCCAGGGAGGGCAGACGAGATAAGGGCTTTGAAATAAGCCTCATACTATGTGTCAGCCTAAGCAGATAAACTCCACATTTAATATCTCACAAGGCTGGAGTGGAATATGAATAAATAATAATAAAAATAATAAAAAAAACTTTAGCCAGAGTGTTATTATGTGTATGAGGCTACACAAATTTGAAATATTGGATATTTATACTTTGTGTAATGTGAACAAAGATACTATTTCTTTATGCACAGGAAGATGTGTGCAGCTGTAATTTAAAAGGCACGACCTGAGCTGCGCCCGCTGTAAACCAAGCTTTGGATTGTGCTTCCCTTAGTATGCATTAGGGATAAATATCATGTGGGCAACTCAGATAAGCCTGGGTCAGTGCATCTGCATTTCACCAAGGGAGGAAGACAGCAGAGAGCAGCAGGAAATAATGCATTATGGATGCCAACTGCCATAAAACTTTGAGAAGAAACACATAGGCTAGAGGTGGGAGCATTAACACAGAAGACAAAGAGACAACAGTAAGAATCAAACGGCAAAAAAAAAACAAAACAAAAAAAAACACGGACAATGGCTTCATAAAGATATGACACAAACCGAATGAGAAAAGACGTGGGTAAAAAGGATGAAACTAGAAGAAATGTGCTTGACAAAAATAAGGAGCTTTTTAATAAAATTAAGGAGCTTTTATTATCCAAATTTAACTTATTCGGTGCAATCAGGATAGCACTTTGCTACTTTTTGTTTCAGGGATAGTGGAGCACCCTCCCCTGACCAGCAGAGGAGAGGAGAAGAAAGACAACAACCTTGATGATTTTATAAATAACGTATTATCTCAACTCAACATATTCAACTTTACACACAATTTCTTGAGTTTTTTTAAATCAACTTTATAGCCTTTTTTGCTTTTATAAAACAGAGTACACAGCATCAGCCCAGACCCAGATGTAACCCTGACTCAAAATGTTCTTATTTGGCAAGTTGTGCACTAAGGTAAAATACTCAGTGACCCAACATGGCCATTTCAATAGATGTTTCGTGAGTAATAAAACCACTAGTGAAATTATTGAACATCAAAAGCATATTAAAATTAATGTAATGTTAAATAATTCTGCCAAATTAATTCCAAAAATAAACTCTTGAAAAAGGATGTGCCGAGGACACATAAACAAACAAAGACATACACAGTTTGTAATTAATTCATGAACAATCTAGCTAATGAGCTTCTGCATTGATTGTTCAGAGCTGCAGGTTGAGTATTGAATTTTCTTAATCAGTTTGCTGCTTGTCCACAACAGTTGGCCTTTAATCTATTGTTTTGTGTTCTCTATCATAAACATTCTTTTAACAGCCATAGACCTTTGATGATTAACATAACGTGATCATTCCTCTTCGACTGGTTTTTACAAATACAAATTAGGATGTGCAGCAGCCATGCAAACTGAAACCACTATGGACAGTTGAACATTCTTTTAATGGAGATACATTCTTAGTAGTACAGGCTCACAGTTGAGTAGTTCTGGGGAATAAGTACTACTTCGGGTCAAACTTGAAACAGATTTGGTGAGAAAGCACTAAGACCTTGAACTTTGAGCAACTAAGCCAGGCTTTCTTCACCTTTACCACGACCTTGGTAGAGCAAGGGTTATGCAGCTCATCTCTGACCTGATCTCAACTGAATTTTTTCTGCCAAATTCCATCCAATAGGTCAAAACTTTTCAGACACCAGCCAACCTTATATCTATCACATTTTCAAACGTTATCATTTAGGTTATTGTCTTTGTTGTTGTGTCATTTTCATGATTACATCAGGATGCCCTTCCAACATCCTTGTGTAACTACATCGTCATGTAAATCTTAGCACATTGAAAGGCTGCAGGATTTTCACTTTCTGATTTTCAAAATGATTATATGTCGTAGTCGTAATTTCAAGAGAAACATGTTCAGTGAGCAGGTATTGAGGCTAAAGTGTCTGTATTTTCTGTGTACAGCAGAAGTGCAGTCAGATGGTCAAACTTAAATAGTGAGTGTAATATTAATAATCTATTATATCTTCAAAAAAGTAAACAAATAAACATAAAAATCTTTGCATTACTCTAGCTCTTTTCCTTTCTGAAAGACGCAAATTATCGATCGTCAGCACTTGTTATCAAATAATAACATATATATATATATATTATATTATATATTTCCAAACAGCTATTTACAACAAATTATGTCCTTTTTATCACCCTTATATTAACATTACGCTACTCTGAATCCCTCACAACAGTGATCTTAACCATTCGGCAACCATTTTATGACTGCAATCTGTTCCTATTCTCTTAAATGTATTTATTACATGTTCTATTACACAGCAAAGATGTATGTTTACTTTATTAGAAGATATTTTATTTGAAAGCTGTCATATGACGCAGTGTAGTGTGTTCTCTTTAAACTATTAATTTGTATTCGATTGTTCATGCTTACTTCCGAGTGTAGCGTGGTCCGTAAAAAAAGTTAAAGAAGTTATGAAGAGTGAATAAAGAACGACATTCATATAGAAGCTGCTTGTGTCGCTTTGGTGTTATTTATTTATTTATTTTTACATACTTTTT
>NC_024328.1:21115933-21128577 GCF_000523025.1 Cynoglossus semilaevis
TTTTTGTATATATATTCAGACTTTCTGCACAAAGTCTGAATATATATACAGAAATTTGAAGTGTATTTGACCACACTATCTTTATCGGAGCAAAGCTAGGCCTGCAACCACGCCGGCAAGGCTCCTGTATCTTGTGCCCATCTAGCAGGGCGTAAAAAGTATTTTAAAATATAACAGCAATGCGAGGCGAGGCTTCAATATAAATATCTTTATTTTTTCACTCTTCGCTACTTCTCCCCTTTTCTCTCTCTTTTTTTCTTTCTTTCTTTTTTTTTTTTTTTACGGACCACGCTTCACTTCCAATGTGAAAGAAAGAATTAACAGTCCGATACAGAACACATTTTCCACGAGTGGACACGGAACCTGTGAACAAATCAATATTTTAAAGACAACACAGTACACTACATCATATGACAGCTATCAAACAAAATATCTTCAAATAAAAGTTAACATAAATCACTCTTTGTATTACTGTTGCTCTTTTTCCTTTCTGGAAGAAGTGGTGATCGTCAGCACAATGTACGGCGTTATCAAATAATAACATATAGAAATAATATATTTCCAAACAAGTATTTATAACAAATTATAACAATTTTTATCACCCTTAAATTATCATTACTTTACTCTGAATCCCCCAGTGATTCAGTGAGCTTAGATCGTTAAAGATTTTATGACTGTAATCTGTTCTTCTTCTCTTTAACGTATTTATTACCTTTTCTATTACACAGCATTCACTGTTTTCTTTTGTAATACTTGGGTTACAAATATAACCATGACAGATGCAGGAGCTGTTTTATGGGGATCTCCTGTGCTGCCTGGTCGGTGGTAGCAGGCGCAGCTGCACACCGGTACAGACAGTGTGGTCCAATACGCTTCATATTGTTGTATATATAGGATTTTTGTATATATATTCAGACTTTTTGTATATATATTCAGACTTTCTGTATATATATTCATGATTTTTATATATATTCAGAATTTTTGTATATATATTCAGACTTTCTGTATATATATTCAGACTTTCTGTAGATATATTCAAACTTTTTAATATATATTCAGACTTTTTGTATATATATTCAAAGATTAATTTCCTGAACGGCATGCCATGACATATATATATATATTTGTATGTACACTAAGTGTACCACATTATCTCTATGGTATGTACTGTATATGTGTATTTAAGCAGAACTAGTATAATTATACGGATGCTATGTGAAAAGGTATACTGTATAATAGTTTAACTATATGAACAGTATAAATAGTAATTAAATAATTGAATTAGATAAACAGATACCTACAGTATATAGGCAGCTCCAGCCGATATATTAGTGTATGATGTCAACCAGATTTACACAACTATTTTTACTAAGAGCTACTATCCATTCATCCATCATCAACCGCTTGGGGCCGGGTTGTGGGGGCAACAGTCTGAGCAGGGACACCCAGACTTCCATCTCCCTTGACACGTCCTCCAGGCACTCCCAGGCCAGCCGAGCAACGTAGTCGCTCCAGCGTGTCCTAGGTCTTCCCCTAGGTCTCCTCCCAGAGGGACAGCATCCGGGGGGCATGCAATGTAAATGCCCAAGCCACCTCAGCTGACTCCTCTCGATGTGGAGGAACAGCGGCTCTACTTCAAGCTCCTCTCGTGTGACAGAGCTCCTCACCCTATCTCTAAGGGAGCGCTCTGCCACCCAGTGGAGAAAGCTCATTTCAGCCGCTTATATCCGGGATCTCATTCTTTCGGTCATGATCCAGAGCTCATGACCATAGGTGAGGGTAGGAACGAAGATCGACCAGTAAATCGAGAACTTTGCCTTTCGGCTCAGCTCCTTCTTTACCACAACGGACTGATACAGCGGCCGCTGCACCGATCCGCTTGTCAATCTCACGTTCCATCCTACCGTCACTTGTGAACAAGACCCCAAGATACTTAAACTCTTCCACCTGAGGCAGGACTCCCTCCCTAACCCAGAGGAGGCAAACCACCTTTTCTGGTTGAGAACCATGGCCTCGGACTTAGAGGTGCTAATTCTCATCCCAGCAGCTTTACACTCAACTGCAAACATCATCCGCAAAAAGCAGAGATGTAATCCGGTGGCTCCCGAACTGGACCCCACCCGACACTTGGCTGCGCCTAGAAATTCTGTCCATAAAGATAATGAACAGAACCGGTGACAAAGGGCAGCCCTGCCGTAGTCCAACATGCACCGGGAACAGGTCCGACTTACAGCCGGCAATGCGAACCAAGCTCCTACTCCGATCGTACAGGGACCGGACAACCCTTAGAAGAGGGCCCCCAACCCCATACTCTCGGAGCACCCCCCACAGAATACTACAAGGGACACGGTCGAAAGCCTTTTCCAAGTCCACAAAACACATGTGGATCGGTTGGGCAAACTCCCATGAACCCTCAAGCACCCTGTCGAGGGTATAGAGCTGGTCCAGTGTTCCACGACCAGGACGAAAACCGCATTGTTCCTCTTGAATCCAAGGTTTGACAATCGACCAGATTCCTCTCTCCAGTACCCTGGAATAGACCTTTCCCGGGAGGCTGAGGAGTGTGATCCCCCGATAGAACACACTAGTGATGGGAAGACCGACTCTTTTTATTGATTCGAATCTTTGACTCTCGAACAGTAAAATAAACAAGTCTTTTTGCTTCCACGACTACCCGAGCCACAGTCCGCTTGGCCTGCCTGTACCCATCGGCTGCCTCAGGGGTCCCACGAACCAACCAGGCTTGGTAGGACTCCTTCTTAAGCTTGACGACTTCCCTTACCTCCGGCGTCCACCACCAGCAGTTTCTGCTCCTGTACTTTCCTCCTGTAGGTGTCCTTAGCATCCTTCAGGCAGCGTTTCACCTTCCTCTGTGCTGCTCTCATCTCCTCCATTTCGTTACTCCTGAAGGGTTCCTTCTTCCTGTTGAAGACACCTTTGACTTCCTGTGTTACCCATAGTTTGTTATTAAGGTAACACCGTACAGTCTTTGCAGGGGCAACCACATCCAAACAGAAATTAAGATAATCTGTCTTGGGTAGGCAGTGGTAGATAGCTCTATTGATGTCCTCATCATCTGGACTCAGTAGTACATCCCAGTCTGTGGTGTCAAGGCAGTCTCTCATCCTCAGAATCAGGAATTCATCTCCTGATGGAGCGTCTGTGTGCCTTTGTGTCCCATGCTAATTACAGTGAGGCCTAATTAGCATTTTGTGAATGTCAACTAAATATAAATTGGTAACTTTTGTTGTTGTTTTATTTTGAAAAGTCCTCCTTATAATTGTAACATTTACTATTTCCGACAAAATGGATTTCAAATACCTAATTGAACTTCCAGATAGACTTTACAAAGTTATTATCAAAATGAGCCATTTTTCTTGGCTGAGTGCCAAAGAAATGACTTCCATTGTGTTAGGGTTATTCCACCAGCACGTCAAGTGTGCAACAAGGGGAGTAAACACACTCGACCGTGCACAGCACTCGATTTACATTTTTTGTTAAAGGTGCACTGGTGCACATAAAAAAAAAAAAAATACTTACAGCAAACAAAAATTACTTCTATATACATTTACTTACAGCAAAATTACTGAGTCAGGCAAATAAATAAAAAAAATTACAAAATATTTTATACCTTTTGTTGTGGTAAACTTGCTATGATTTTGTGGGACCAAATAAATTTACACGTAAAAATTTTAACGATTGATACAGGTACATCCGAAAGGTACTCCTCGAAGAATAGGCCGGTCTACATTTCGTGCCGTGTCATGCTTCCCTGCCCCAGACTTTCTTGGACAGTGGTGGATTCTGGAACGTCTGGAAGGTCTGCGACTTTTGGCGACCTCCATGCAAGTTACCGGCTTTTACCATAGTTGGGGTACTGAACACATGATTTGTGTCACCTGATCATCAGCAAATTATTGGGGAGGAGAGCAATGTTTTACCAGGAAAAGTTATGTAATACAAAGAAGTGAAAAGAAACATCCATCCATCCATCCATCCATCCATTCATCCATTTTCATCCGCTTACCTGTTACCAGGTCGCGGCGGCAGCAGTCTCCATGACCGCCAACCAAATCACATTCACCCACAATTTGGAAACTATTTCTTTCCAATTGTATTTATTTTCAGCTCTATATTGGACAATTCTACCGGTGGTACCAGTAGAAAAAACTACTTGCACTGGTTTTATTTTACGTGCACAAACTGGTCCATGCACGTGCTAATTCGAGCCCTGGTGTCTATTCAAACAAATACAGAGACATTAAATATAAGAGACATTCAATAGTCTGACCATTTCTCTTTGTTTCTCTTTCCAGCTGGACCTGGACACACGCACACTGAGTCTGTTCTCTTCTACATCAAGTACTGTATAGAAAATGTCACAGAGAAGAGCCTGCAACTCAGCCTTCAGGACTGGAGACAGAGCTCTCTACAGCACTGCCAGAGCCAACCTGAGGAGGAGCATCAAAGAGACTCCTACAAAAAGAAAATAGAGGGATATCTAACCAACCACAAAGGTCAGCCACCTCTCCCTCCCACACCCTCCAGCAGCAGCAGCTACACATTGGTAGAGGACCTAAACAGCTTCTTTGCCCGGTTTGAGACCACCACCACACACCCCACTACCCCCCTTACCCCAACACCCCACCTCTCTCTCTCTCTCTCTCTCAGTGCGTGAGGTGAGAAAAAACCTGAGATCAGTGAACCCAAGGAAAGCTGTGGCCCCTGACAGCATCCCAGCAGCAGTGATAAAAGCATTTGTAGACCAACTGGCAGGGATCCTCACCACACTCTTTTACCTCTTCCATGCTACCCCACACGTTTGAAGGCTTCCACCATTGTCCCATCCCCCCACAAAACTGCCACAGACAGCCTAAATGACTACAGAACCATCGCTCTGACGTCTTTAGTCATGAAGTGCTTGGACCGATCAGTCACCCAGCACATCAGAAAGTGCCTTCTCCACTCCTTCGACCCCCACTAGTTTGCCTACAAAGCAAACAGGTCCACAGAGGATACCATCGCCCTCACACTCCACACAGCACTGAGCCACCTGGAGAACAAAAAGAGGATGTGAGGATGCTCTTTGTGGACTACAGCTCGGCTTTCAATACGATCGTCCCGGGCAATCTCTTCACCAAACTCCTGCAACTACAGATTACCCTTCCCACCTGTATCTGGATTAAAAACTTCCTGTCAAGCCGCCCACAGTCTGTGAGACATGGCCCCCACCACTCCTCCACACTCACACTCAGCACGGGCTCACCTCAAGGTTGTATTCTGAGCCCCCTACTGTACGCCCTGTGACCCATGACTGCACTCAAACCCACCCAACCAATTGCATCATAAAATATGCGGATGACACCACCATGGTTGGATTCATCCATGACAAGGACGAGACAGCGTACAGGGCCGAGGTAGAGAAACTGACACTCTGGTGCTCAAGTAACAACATGACCCTGAATGTCCTTAAAACTAAAGAATGTATTATGCACTTCAGGAAACACAAATAGGACTACACCCCACTCCTCATAAATGGAGAACGAATGGAAACTGTCATCACCTACAGGTTTTTGGACACCCACAACTTCGGGGCCCTAGTGAAGAAGGCTCAGCAGCTATACTTCCTGCGCGTCCTTAGGAAGGACAACCTGTACAGGAAGATGCTAATGGTCTTCTACCACTCCTCTGTGGAGAGTGTGCTCACCTACAGCCGAGGACAGGAAGGCAGCTCAGAGGGTCATAAACACTGCCCAAAAATAAAATCAACCCTCTTCCCACCCTGGAACAAATCTCCACATCCTGCTGCCTCAGAAAAGCCAAGGCCATCCCACCTGGCCCCTTGCACCCTGCCCATCCCTTGTTTGACCTGTTACCCTCTGGAAGACGCTACAGGTCAACCAATTCCCACACCACCAGACTGACAAACAGGTTTTTCCGCTGCGCCTGTTAACACACACGCTGTTAACACACGCACGCCCACCTATTGACAACAAACCACAACCCACCAACAGCTCCAACACTTATCACCTCATCTACATCCACCAAGAATGTTTACAGACACTGGTCACTTTAAAATCTCTCTTCCACAAATGCACAATTTTAATATTAAAATCTGCAGTTCTTCTACATTTATAATGTATATATACTCTGTTCTGCTCAACTTGCACTACCTCCTGGTTTATTCTTATAGTGTTTTTTATAGTTTACACTATGATGTTTGTTTTTCTGTATATACTGTTGTATATATACTTCTTTTTTTTCTCCTGGTGTGGTGCATAGTGGCTCTGTGGCAGCACCTTCTATTTCGTTGTACACCCATGTTACAATGACAATAAAGACTATTCTATTCTATTCGAAGGTGGGATGGTGAGAATGGAGGCCATTAAATAGATCCAAAGAGAAGGAGAGAGAAATAGGGGTTGGAGAACAAGACAATTATGCAGGATAGAAGGGAACAAATTAAAAGAAATCATCAAACTATGATACTAGTGATATGTCGTTCGCGAGTGATTCCTTCAATATGAACAAATCTTTCATATGACTCGTGACTCCCGAGTCACATGAAAGATTCGTCACTCCCGAGTCATATGAAAGATTTGTTTATATTGAACTCACAAATAACTCTATGCGAACTAATCTTTCACTGCGAACTAATCACTCATTGCAAACAAATCACTCTCTGTGAACTAATCTATCACTATGAACGAAACACTCTCTGTGAACTAATCTTTTGTTTTGAACTAATCTTTCGCCATGAACTAATCTTTCGCCATGAACTAATCTTTCGCCATGAACTAATCTTTCGCCATGAACTAATCTTTCGCCATGAACTAATCTTTCGCCATGAACTAATCTTTCGCCATGAACTAATCTTTCGCCATGAACTAATCTTTCGCCATGAACTAATCTTTCGCCATGAACTAATCTTTCGCTGTGAACGAATCACTCTCTGTGAACTAATCTTTTTGTTTTGTTTTCATTCTCGCGGATTCGTTTCATTTGTCACGTGACAGAGAGCTCGGGTCTCTTTGCTCTCATTCATCTTCACATTGTGGTGTGTTTTTATTTCTAATGTTTTCACATGGTTTAATTGCTTATGGCATTTTGTGTACTTTGTAGACTTTGTCAGCGGAAGCAGACCATGTTGCCTTCAGTATTTAGTGTCGGAGAACCGCAGCCTTCTTTACAACGCCCACAATTGGGCTAAAGCGCCACCTACTGTAAAACTAAAGAAATGATTAGTTCAAGATTTGTTCACGACTCATTCATTTTACTCTTCGAGAGTCAAAGATCGGAATCAGTAAAAAGAGTCGGTCTTCCCATCACTTCACATCACGCTAGATTATGACTCACTGGTATTAACAGTGTTATTGTTTGCCAATTAATGCCAGATAATTTTATGGCTGAGCCTCTCCCTAAGTCGCCACTGAGTCACCACTCTTCCAATTTAATTTTGGCTGAGTGATCGAGGCTGAGATAAACCAGCATTTAAGCACGATCCACAGCTACAAAAAAATGTCTTCTGTGTGGCGTGACTTAAAATGGATCCAAAGAATCGGTATAAAAATGTCTTTTATATGGCAGGGGTTCCCAACCGTTTTTTATAGCAAGAACCAGTCGACCTACTGGTTCAACTACTGTCAGTCCAGTGGTGTTGCACCGTCATTGACAATTTGTTAAAACGACCAATAATGGTTAGCTTATTTTGAAAATGATTTATCTTTTAGACTTTGTTCTATTTGTACCGGCGCCTGGAAGATGTATTACTTTTATATTAGGATTATCTTTAAATGAAGTACATTATATTCTTATATAATGTACATTCTTTCCGTCCTGGAACCAAATTATCAATAATATTGGTCTGCAGACCAAGGATTGGGGACCCCTTGTTTATACAGTATGGAAATGTCAACACAATTTAGTAAGTGCACACAAAAACACAAAACATTGTGCATCGTGCATTCTACCTTCAAGTGATATTTTCATAGTATAATAGAAGCACATTCCATTGAAATGTTCAAGATGATTAATTCAAAGAATGCAAATGCAAATGCACGTTAAGGTATTTTATCAAATTTATAGAGATACTCTCCAGATAAGAGAGTACAGTGGAGTGAAAATATAATGAATGCTAAACAGATGTTGCCTTTAATTGTGGTATTTACAGTTAAAGGCTACAGGCCCATTAGCAGAACACTTGTGCAACTGACTTGTATGCAATTGGGATGAACTTCACTGGTACCAATAACAACAGCAAGTAACAATGGAGTTCATCCCAAATTAAATTGATAAAATTTTGCAGTGAAGTATTCAGAACAAGCAGCCACAGCTGTGGCTCCTTCAGTTTGTTAGAGACTGGTTGCTACACCTGTTTCCCTTGTAAACCAATGATTTGCCCAGTGAGGGTGGTGTTAGTGGGTATTAATAGCCTGTGAAGATGCTGAGGAAAAAAAGGAAGGTATTTTTTATATTTTCGCCTCCCCATGAGAGAAAGGACAGCAGTGTGGAGGATGATGCCAAATATACACTGCAATCTGCAAGGAAGAGACAAGGGCTGTGGGCACTGGATATTGAGCGCCTGCCAGCTGACAAACCAAGACAGACAGAGGACAGCCCTCCATCTACCATCTGCTGGCTTTCTGTGGGCAGGATAGAAGGAGGAAGAGGAAAATAAGATGTTGCTAAGCTTTGCCATACTGACTGCTGGATGCAAGAGTCTGTTGCATCAGATGTGATTTAGTTCACTGGTGTCTCCACACGTCTCTTGGTAATTTGAACACCGTTGGATTGGGCAATTTAGCAAAGTATAACAACCGCACAACATAGCATCTCATTTTTTTGGTATAAAAGTTAATACAAATTAACACACTAATAGGGTTAATTTATTAGTAAAGACTAATCTGAATAAATCATGCATCCATTTTCATCCGCTTATCTGTTACCGGGTCGCGGGGGAAGCAGTCACCACCATTATCACATTGCACCATACCAACCCCCCTAAACCTCTCTGTGGGTGGTGAGTCCACTGAAAGATATCAACCGCCCTAACCGGTATTTGAACTTGTCCAGGAGGTGAACCCTGGGGTTCCACACCAATGACAGATACATTGCCTCTGGGCCAAAGCGGCACTCCTAAATACATCAATGAATTTCAATGCATAGGCAAAATGACAAACACTGTCAACTGATATAATTCCACCATCCACCAACTTATTGTTGCTCTGATATGCAATCTAGTCACAGGTTATTTGCACACATTGCTGAAAAACATTTTTATTTTACAAAGCACCTCACCCTTAAAACATCTCCACACCCAGCATGTAATTTTGTCCAGTGTTTTTTTTTTTTTTTGTTTGTTTTTTGTTTTTGTTTTGTTGTGTTGGGTGAACATAGGAATGTTTTTATCGAAGCCTTTAGTTGAGATTTTTTAGACACTAAATATTTGAATATTCCATGTATATGTTTATATAACAGATGGGATTTTGTCCCCAACAACAGTATGGCGGATTGTTTTATAAACATACCATAACTATATTTTCAGTATAGACCTACTGTAACTTGGTCTTTCATTTATAAACTCCATAAATGGTTGTTCAGCTGATTACTAAATGTAAGATCACCAGTTAGAAAGCAGTGTCTAAAAACTACACAATATTTAAATCTGGTCTAAATTTAACCAAATTACAATTTAAACACCAATGTTTCTTTACATGGTTCACATTCTTACACTCTCCACACCTCATCAACAGCACAATTAGTTGACTTAAAATACCGTTTAAAATAACGTTTCTGCTTGCATTCTTTGAATTAATCATCTTGAACATTTCAATGGAATGTGCTTCTATTATACTATGAAAATATCACTTGAAGGTAGAATGCACCAAATGGGCTGCATGTGTAAAGGCAACATTATTCATATAACAAAACTAAAATCTCTCAGATAAGAATGACCTACACCGTTAGAAAAAAAAAATACCTTGATTCCCAAAAGTCTGCCCCTGCCGGTATGATAAATGGTTTTATATGTTGCAGTGAAATACCATGAACAGCACAGATATTAGCTTATTATCTAATCCCACTAAGGAGTCTTTAGTGACCTTAACTAGTGCCATATCTCTGTCAGGTAATTATAAGCAGACTGAGCAAGTATGATACAAGTATGACTTTAAAATTTTGTGCAGAATTAAATTCTGCTATTGTTGTGCTTAGAAATGTATGGAGTTCCAGGGAAAGATACATTGTCTTAATGGAAGCATTTGTTTCTCTTAAATTCAGCGTTAAGACAGCGTTGACACATCTACTATCTCCTAATACAAGGGTTTATGTATTCCCAAATCACATTTTCACCAACTTTTGGACCATCTCAGATTAGATATTAGACATTTCACTGTTGATCCATAGTTTCATCTTTGTAGACAGTCAGGATATGACACATCCTTGGAAAAGCAAAAGAGCTAAACAAAGTTTTTTTTGTGTTTTTGTGTGCACTCACTAAATTGTGTTGACATTTCCATACTGTATAAACGAGTATAAGGAGATATATGGATGCAGTGAGGGAGGACATGCAGATAGTTGGAGTCAGAATAGAAGATAGAGAGAACAGGGAGAGATGGAAATCAATGATTTGCTGTGGCAACCCCTGAAAAAAAGGGACAAAGCCAAAAACGATTATTTAAAGATTTTACATAAATTATTTTTTGCAAAACTGAATAGGGAAATAAAGTTTTAAGTGGGAATAAACAATCTAAGGAATTCACCTATTGTATTTTAATTTAAACATGCTCATTAGCTACCACTGATTACCCTGATAGTCTCAAAACACTAACATTGTTTCTATTGGTCTATAATATAGACCAGTAGAAACAATGTTAGTAAGTAGCCCTTCAAACTGAGGGCAGTTTGAACTGAACACAGGACAGTAAAGTCGTAAGCCACCCACTAGGGTACACAAAGCCGTGTTTTATAGTGCCGATCCCAAGCCCGGATAAATGGTGAGGGTTGCGTCAGGAAGGGCATCCAGCTTAAAACGTTTAGCCAAATCGAATATGCAAATTAATAAAACAATTTCCGGATCGGTCGAGGCCCGGGTTAACAACAACCATCAACTACTGTTGGTCAGAGACAGAAAAGAAGAGGAGGGTGTTTGGTTAGGAGAAAAAAGAGAAAAGATGAAGAATAGAAGTGTTGGTCTGAAGTTTGGAACTCTGAATGTAGGTACAATGACAGGGAAAAGTAGAGAAATAGCTGATGTGACCGACAGAAGAAGAGTAGATATTTTGTGTGTGCAGGAGACCAGGTGGAAGGGCAGTAACGCTAAAAACATTGGAGGAGGCTACAAACTGTTTTATCATGGTTCAGATGGGAAGAGAAATGGAGTAGGGGTGATCCTAAAGGAAGAATATGTAAGAAATGTGGTAGAGGTGAAACGAGAGCCAGACAGGTTGATGTGTGTGAAGGTAGAAATAGAAGGAGTGATGGAGAAGGTGAAAGGAGAAGTTCTGGAAGGAGCTGAATTGGATGATAGAGAGTATCCCCAGGGGAGAGAGAGTGGTGATTGGAGCAGACCTAAATGGTCATGTAGGGGAAGGGAACAGAGGAGATGAGGAAGTGATAGGTAGGTTTGGTGTTAGGGAGAGAAACTTAGAAGGACAGGCAGTGGTAGATTTTGCAAAGAGAATGGAAATGGCTGTGGTAAACACCTATTTCCAAAAGAAAGAGGAACACAGGGTGACTTACAAGAGTGGAGGCAGGTCCACACATATTATATTCTATGTAGAAGATGTAATCTGAGGGAGATTAGAGACTGTAAGGTGGTGGCAGGTGAAAGCGTAGCCAAACAACACAAGATGATAGTGTGCAAAATGACGATGGAGGTAACAAAAAGGAAGAAAGTGAAGACAGAGCAGAAGTGGTGGAAACTAAGGAAAGAGACATGTTGTGAATACTTCAGGAAGGAAGGAAGGGCAGTTCTGGGCCGTGTTGAGAAATTCCCAGATGATTGGGAGACTACAGCTGCAGTGATTAGGGAGACAGGTAGGAAGGTGCTAGGTATGTCCTCTGGGCAGAGAAAGGAGGACAAAGAGACCTGGTGGTGGAATGATGAGGTACAGGTGAGTGTGCAGAGAAAGAGATTAGCGAAGAAGAGATTGGACAGTGACAGAACAGAAGAAAACAGACTGGAGTACAAATAGAGGACAAGGGAGGTGAAGTGGGAAGTGGCCAAAGCCAAACAAATGGCATATGAGGAGTTGTACGAGAGTTTGGAAACAAAGGAAGGAGAAAAGGAGGTGTATAGATTGGCGAGACAGAGAAATCTGGGGGAACGTAATCACAAGTGAGGAAAGTGTGCTGAGAAGATGGAAGGAATACTTTGAGGAGTTGTTAAATGAGGAAAATGAAAGGGAACGTAGAAACAAGGAACAAGAGACCATTAGGAAGAAGATAGATCAGGTTAGAAAGGATGGAGTTAGAAAAGCCCTGAAGAGGATGAAGAGTGGAAAGTCTGTTGGTCGGGATGACATACCAGTGGAAGTAAGTGCTTAGGAGAAGTGGCGGTAACGTTCCTGACTGGGTTGTTTAACAGCATTTTAGAGACTGACATGATGCCTGGTGAGTGGAGGAAAAGTGTTCTGGTGCCAATT
>NC_024328.1:21128658-21136724 GCF_000523025.1 Cynoglossus semilaevis
GTAGTTGAAGCTAGGTTGAGGCAGGAAGTGGAGATTTGTGAACAACAGTATGGTTTCATGCCTAGGAAGAGTACCACAGATGCAATATTTGCCTTGAGGATGCTGATGGAGAAGTACAGAGAAGGTCAGAAGGAGCTACATTGTGTATTTGTAGATTTAGAAAAGGCATACCGGTATGATAAAAGTGCCAAGGGAGCAATTGTGGTTTTGTATGAGGAAGTCAGGAGTGGCAGAGAAGTTTGTTAGTTTGGTGCAGGACATGTATGAGAATAGTACAACAGTAGTGAGGTGTGCTGTTGGGAGGACAGAAGACTTCAAGGTGGAGGTGGGACTACATCAAGGATCGGCCCTGAGCCCCTTCTTGTTTGCTTTGGTGATGGATAGATTGACAGAAGAGGTCAGACAGGAGTCCCCATGGACTATGTTGTTTGCAGATGACATTGTGATCTGTAGTGAGACTAGGCAGAAGCTAGAAGAGAACCTAGAGAGGTGGAGTTTTGCACTAGAAAGAAGAGGAATGAAGGTCAGTCATAGCAAGACAGATTACATGTGTGTAAACGAAAGGGAGAACAGTGAAATAGTGAGGCTACAAGCAGAGGTGGTGAAGGTGCAGGAGTTTATGTACTTAGGGTCAACTGTTCAGAACAGAGGAGACTGTGGAAGAGAGGTGAAGAATAGAGTACAGGCAGGATGGAACAGCTGGAGAAAAGTGTCAGGAGTGATCTGTGACAGAAGAGTGTCAGCTAAGGTGAAGGGAAAGGTTTACAGGACGGTGGTGAGACCAGCAATGATGTATGGTTTAGAGACGGTAGCAATAGGCAGAAGACAGGAGGCGGAGCTGGAGGTGACAGAGTTAAAGATGCTAAGATTCTCTTTAGGAGTGACAAGAATGGACAGGATCAGGAATGAGGTCATTAGAGGGACAACACAGACAGGACGGTTAGGAGAAAAAGCTAGAGAAGCCAGATTGAGATGGTTTGGAGGGACAGTGGATACATTGGTAGAAGAATGTTAGAGATGGAGCTACCAGGTAGGAGAAAGAGAGGAAGGCCAAAGAGCAGATATATGGATGCAGTGAGGGAGGACATGCAGATAGTTGGAGTCAGAGTAGAAGATACAGAGAATAGGGAGAGATGGAAATCAATGATTTGTTGTGGCAACCCCTGAAAAACAAAGCCAAAAGAAAAAGAAGACAGGACAGTAAAGTCGTGTGTCCAACAAAATGAATAATAGGAAATAAAATGTCTATAACATTAGAGAGATTCAAACACTAGGTACTTAACTGAGTTGGTACTTTGCCTAAAAAAGCAAATACAGATTTTTTCATTTGTTTAAATTGTTTAAATAAAATATCATAAAAAAATGGAATGTGTTGGTATACTCAATATAATATTTAAATTTGGACACCAATTTGCACATAAGACCAAGTAGAGCAGAATGTATTAAAACATTAGAGATTCAGGTTTAGAGCTAACTATTATATACAGTATATATATATATATATATATATACAATGGTATATTGTTAAAACAAGAATATTAGTGGTTATTAAAGAAAAGATTCAGACCTAGTGTCTAATTGATTTCATGTCAAAATATCCATCTTTAAATATGGATTCTAATCACTTCCTTGTAACTGAAGGTTTAAAGTAATATTATAATATAAAAACTGATTTTTTTTTCTCTCAAACCACTGAATTATCAAATTGTAACTTATGTAACAACATTTTTTAACCCTTTAACAAGCAGTGTTTTAGCACAAGGGGTTAGTGAAGGTTGTGTAGCTGGTGTTTAATTGTGTTTTGGGTTAAAATGAAAGTGGCCTTTGTTTAAGAGTAAAGGCTAAGCGGCATCTGTTTGACTGCTCACAGGATAATGAATGAATGAGTTACAGTGATGTTGTACACAGATACCTGCAACTCTTTATACACGGTAATCATGACCAAAATGCGACCACTAATGGTATACAGGAGAGCACAGTGTAATGAGCTGGAGGCACCGCACCTCCCAGCTGTGTTGTGGCTGCTGACTAATGTGGTTTCTCCTGACTATCGTGCCAACCACTAGCTCAGTGTAGCTTTAAGTATGGTACTGTACATCTGTGATGTGAGACATTGATGTACTGCCGTTTCCTCAGTGCAAATATAAAATTCAGATTATTCATTCAAGCACTACTGTGTGTGCAGCCCTCCTGTGGTTCTGGCAACACAGGCTTTTGGTCCCCGCACTGTCCGTCAGCAGATGAACTCCATCACAGCTTTCATCGATGCCAAGCAAGTTAATGGCTCAAATGATAACACAACACGCTCCCTTCATGACCTCAACACAGATTAAGGCCTTTTAAGGGTTAACATGGATTTCACTGACAATGGCCATGAGCTGCTCCCTTTTAGTAAGATGGCTAGCAACGTATGTGCCACACAGAGACGTTTCACCGGGGACACCAGTGCTGAGGAGGTGCTCTGTTGTTCAATGTAAAATAGGTTTAAATAACAGCTGCATTCTGTTTCTCCGCAGGTGAGTCGCACTCCAATGAAAATATTGCCCTGTCAGTTCTACACATAGTGATGATGCACGAATACAACCGTCGAGGCCTGTCTACACTGAACCCTCACTGGAACTGGGAGGATACTTTCAGGTAAGAAAAGATGTGACTAGTGACTAGTTTGCACTTTATTCTGCCCTTAACACATTATCTTCTGCTTTCTTGAGGTCATCATCTTTAGAGACTATTTGCCACAAATTGTTGGTCCAAGACAACGGTGTTAAAGACACCTGTCCACTTATCCTGGCTATGATAAAAAACGTCAACCCCAACATCTCCAACGTGTTTGCTACAGCTGCATACCGATTTGCTCACCTGGCCATTCAACCTTTTATATATCATCTTGATGAAAGCTCAGAGGAGCACACTGATTACCCCAGCCCAGATCTGCATAAAAAGGCACATTTTGCTGAACAGAGGAAGGTTTTAACCAAGGAATAAACATAACGTTTGAGACACACAGTCAATAGCAGAGATACTTACCAGCACATGCTTTCACGGGTTTGATGTGGAAGTTTGGACAGCAACAGCTCTGTCCTCCGAGGTAGGCACATTTAGCATCGCATGATAAAGTTATGGATCCGGACTTGGAGCCTTCTCCAAGTCCACAAAAAAACATGTGGACTAGTTGGGCAAACTCACATGAACCTTCGAGCACCCTGTGGAGGGTATAGAGCTGGTCCAGTGTACCACAAAAACCGCATTGTTCCTCTTGGATCCGAGTTATTGGCCAAATTCTCCTCTCCAGTACCCTGGAATAGACTTTCCCCGGCAGGCTGAGGAGGGTTATTCCCCGGTAGTTGGCCCTTTTTAAAAAGACAGACCACCACCCCAGTCTGCCAGTCCAGAGCACTGTTTCCGACTGCCATGCAATGTCACGGCCTCTTTTTGTTAGTAACAAAAAGAGACCCACAAAGAGGGAGGACACCAAGAGTGGGAATGTTGTCATTCCATACATTTCAGGAGTTTCGGAAAAAATGGAAAGATCTTAAACCAACACCAGATCCCTGTACACGTTAAACCCAGCAATATCCTAAGACAAAAACTGGTTCATCCCAAAGACAATACTCCAAGAAACCAGCTGGATGGTGTGTTTTATACCGTTCAGTGCAGTGAGGAGTGTACGGACCTGTACGGACCTGTGCATGGCCCAACACAGGAGAGCCAACTCCTCGGGACAGGACTCAGTTGTTCATAACACACTCCTTTGAGGACAACAATGTGCACATTTTGGCCAGGGAAGACAGATGGTTTGAGAGAGGGGTAAAATAAGCCATTTTTGTCAACCTGGAAAAAACATCACTCAACAGAGCAGGTGGACTCAGACACAACCTATCACCCACATACAAAGCACTTTTAGGAACAATACCCAAAAGATTCACCTCAGTTTCACATAACAAAGAAGCAGGTGACCGAAACCTTTTTGATGAGGACCCCAACGACCCATAAGCCTCTTAATGCCCCACCCAACAGGCTGAAGTAGCTTTATTCTTTCACACCCAGAATATATATTTGCTGTACTCCCCACCACCAGTTAGAACTGAAGAAGCCTCGTTAACTAAATATACTTTCCATCAACTTTACTTTCTCTTTTATCAGTTTTTTTTTCACTCTGGAGACCTGTCACAACCCCCACCTCTCATCAACTTCATACCATTCCTTAAAAATTGCTAGCTCAAAATGTTCCTCAAGAATTCAAAATGACCTGTAAGGCATTACCAAGCTACTTCTTTTCATCCTCAGATTCCTGAGACAGATCCCAGATTAACCAAGAACAGGAACTGATTTTCAAGGTTCTTACATTTTTTCATCATAAAATTCAAGCACTTTTTAAGGAATTTCAACAAGATAGGCATTTGTGTGTCTTTTTTTACATGTGATGTAACTCACTTTTCATTGTAAGACGAAGCTCTTAAACTGTACATAAGTGCCTATTTCACTCATCTATGCTAGCACAGTGGTAACATCACAACCCATGTTTCACTATGTCATGGCATTATCAAATAATATATTATTGAAGGGATTCGCAAATGTCTACACGTTGTAAAATGTAGAAAAAGGTGTAGAAAATACTGCTACACAAGGCTAGCGTGCCCACTAGCAGCTGTCAGTGTGAGAATAACAGACGTGAAATTATATATTTTATTATATAAGGCGTACCTAAGTCGCAAACCCAGCCAGTGTGACTTATAGTCCAGAAAATACGGTACATTAATTAATCTTAATTTAAACTGGATCCATAACCCTTGACCTATTCATTAAAAATGGTGTTCAGTTTAAATCATTTTCCCTCAACACTTCTCTATCTGCAAACATGCCCTTTGTCTTCTTTTTTTATCTCTTTTCCACAGACTCTGACCCTAGAATGCTTGTAGGTGTCCATCTACACACGCTCCAGCACTGAACTGCTGATGTTGATAAAGTAGCTGGCCTGGGGTATAAACAGTGTCAGTAGCTATCAAGCTATGGAACTTGACGAGCTGCTTGTGGTGTTTTGTAAGTGTCTTTTGTAAGTGTCTTTCAAAAGCCTTTTTTTCTATCAGGATGACCGAAGTTATAAAAGCAGCAAAAGTCTGAATGAACTTGACAATGAACAGCACAGAAAGTGAGAGATGTGGGGCAAGAGGGGTTTATTCACGACCACACACATCATAAACACCCATCTTAGGCTGCTGATTCTTCTGATGTTGTCTCTTAGCTACTCAACCATAACCATTTTGTCCAAAATAATCAGTCACAGTACCCTTTGTGTGTGTGTGTTTAATCAAAGTAAGGAATTAGTACAGTTTTGCTATAATGGGTACTGTGGAAGAAAAGGGAAACCAAAAACATAAGCAAAATGTAGAAAATATATGCAAGGTAAATTTTTCATATACACATACATGTTTAGTTGTTGTGTACATCAAATAGATATTCATTGTTCTGTCCCTTACTATGTGACTCTGGAATTACACAAAGATGGCGGGTAGTGCACACTCAGCGGCTCCTCTCTGTTACGACAAAACAGTGCTTTTTTGTGATTTATGTTGTCTGTCGGCGTATACTTGTTCGTCTTTGTTTTGTCTGTCTATACAAAGCCAGATATACTCCCTAGAGTTCCTGATTGACATCGGCGAGAATATATTAATAGATATAAATCCAGTGGACGTCAAAGTTATACAAGAGTACGGTTTGACCTGGAGACCTTCACGACCACCAACCCCCACTCTCGTATCCCACCTGCAGTGGATTACGCTGGTGAACGTACGCTCCCTTGACAACAAGATGGATTATATCCGTTCACTCCGCTCAACGACGAGAACTGTGGGTGACTGCTGTGTCCTTGTTTTTGTGGAAACATTGCTCAACAACAATGTCCCGGACTGTGCCATTCATCTCGATCAGCTAACGTGTTACTGTGCGGACAGGGTGCTAGACTAGGGAGTTAAGGCTTGCAGCGGGGTCTCTGTGTTTACATCAGCAATAACTGGTGTTGTGATGCCGTTGTGGTCCGCAAATACTGCTCTCCATTTGTGGAGTTCATGATTCTTAAGATTCTTCTACCTGCCTGGTCAATTTAGTGCTATACTGCTTGTAGCCATATACATTCCCCCTGGCTCCAACAACAACAGGAGTGAGGCACTGAATGGACTCTACCACCACATCAGTGAACAGCAGACAGCCCATCCAAATGCCTTCTTCATCCTGGCTGGTGACTTCAACCATCCAACCATCCAAAACTCAACGGACATATCAACTTTCGTACACGAGGTAACAATATTCTTGACAATGTATACACTCCACAGAAAGGTGCTTACAAAGCTTTATCTCTGCAGCACCTAGGTGCTTCAGACCACACCACTGTCATGCTAATACTGGCATACAGACCACTGGTCAAAACCACACGAGTAAAGCGACAGGTACGGGTGTGGCCTGAGGGGTCATCAGAGGCACTCTAGGACTGTTTCTCCACCACAGACTGGAGTATGTTCAGACAGGCAGCCACATACAATAACATCACTGACCTCCAGGAGTATACAGAGACTGTAACCACCTACATACACAAGTGAATCGACAACATTACAGTGACCAGATCCATCTCCATTCGGGCCAATCAGAAGCCATGGCTGACAGGGAAGGTCCACAGGCTCCTGAAGCCTAGGAATTCTGCCTTTCGAGCGGGGATGTGGTGAGCCTGAGAACAGCCAGGGCCAACCTGTCACAAGGCATCAGAGAGGCCAAGAGACATTATCGTATTTTCCAAACCACACAGCGCATCACACATGATGGCACACAACTAAAGCACACTGGGAGCCAACAATGACGTTTAACTCTGTTATCACAATACGAAGATGCTGAACAACAATTATTAAACTATGGTTTTGAAACCCAAATCCGTGCAACGCCATGTCGTGCCTCTGAACACCCAGAGACTCTCAGTTGTGTTTTTGTATTGTCGATGTATGGTGCAATGCAGGATGACTCAAACGCATGGCTCTCAATTTTTTCGTGTTCAACAACCCTTTTTATTTCTCCTTTTTTAATCGATACAGGCAAAACACAAACTCTCTCTGCAAAACAACATCTGCACTTCCGCACGGAACAGCATCAAAACAACAATATGGTGACCATCCAGAACAAAAATAGTGACAACTGCCTGACTCTGGAGGGCCGAACAACAACAGCATCCTCCAGTGTCCAACTTAGTTCACTACCTTTTCCACAAATCTCCATCCCTATTGATCTGCGACTCCATGCGCGTACATCTCACCGATATTGTCAAAACCCAAGTGAAGCAAATTAATTCGGGGCTTGCCATCATTCAAAGTTAAATTGCGAGCTGCAAGGGACCGTTGGATGAATACACATTCACTAAGAGAGGCAATGCTGGGTGAGTTATGCCACTATCTGCCATTGGATCGTAGATGCCTGGGCTAAGATATCAGTCTCAAATGTTTCACGAAGGCCAGAATCATCATCATCACTTAACAACTAATTAACAGCACCGAGTCTGACTCAGATAATGACGAGAGGGATCCATACGTGCTTGATTGTTTCGCCTTGTAACCCGGTGAGCCATATGTATGAAATTATACCTGTTCATTGATATTGCGCCTTATAATGCGGTGCGCCTTATGGTCCAAAAAATACAGTATATTCTTGTCATTTTGCACCGTGGGTCCGAGAGGGCTGCATTTTCATTGTGTCATATGCCCTGTATATGGCATATTTGACAATAAAGTTGACTTTGACTTAAACCAAATATATGCCTAATCTCAATCCTAACTTTAATATGACCCCAACACCAGATTAATAAATCCATAAAATACTCTTTCACTCTCAAAAGATCTTCACAAAAATACTCACCCAAGAATATATACTTTTCATAGAAATAATTTGAAGTTATACTCACAAACAAATACACACACACACAAGCATGACCATAATTTGAAAAATGAAAGAAAATTAAAACAACAGGATGGAGTCTTCCTCCATCTGATATAAGTGTGGGATTAATGGGAATTAGGTCTGCTCCTTTCCAA
>NC_024328.1:21136854-21138330 GCF_000523025.1 Cynoglossus semilaevis
ATATATGTATGTATATATATATATATATATATAAATATATATATATATATATATATATATATACTGTATATATTAAATTCAATTTAATAATACAACAAAACAAACACACTGAACAAGGTGACCTGTGCTGTTGCGTTTACGAGCAGTCTGTCTGACAATAAGTGTGTCTCAACGGTGCTGCCACAGCAGAAACAAATGGGAACAGTTGAGCTGTGTTTAATCAGGGGCTCATTCTGTAGGTGAGCCATATTGTACTGGATCAACACAAACAAAAGCAGGGCTCAGTCCAGCCCATGCTGAGGGAGCGAAAGAAGAACTGTGAATGTGTGTTATGATTAAATTTTCAAAATAATATATATTTTTTAAGGCTTCTGTTGGTATTGCAGTCTCAATGACATTATTTATGCTACCAGGATATCTTTAAATGAAAAAAAGGAAAAAGTAAGTTGATTCTCTTTGAATTGAATAAATAAGTAATAATAATAATAACAATAAAAAAATGTGTCCCGCTACCAATATATCTACAGACCGTTACTGGGTTGGGGATCCCTGCCTTAAAACTCCAGAACAGCATTTATCAGGTAAAATCTGTAGAAATGTCATAACAGGTTGGACATATAAAAAGCATTTTTATAATAATCTGAGAGAACCAGTGTTGTATCACTCTATCCACTATAATTATAGTTATTTAAACTAATGCTAGTAGGGATGGCTAGATCCAATACTCAGAAGCGGTATCTAGGTAGTCTGACATTGGTCAAAATGTCAGAATAGAACATTAAAAAAAAAAAAAAGGAAGGGCAGCAAGGCTAGAAACCTTGGAGGAGGCTACAAACTGCTTTATCATGGTTCAGATGGGAAGAGAAATGGAGTAGGGGTGATCCTAAAGGAAGAATATGGAAGAAATGTGGTAGAGCTGAAACGAGAGTCAGACAGGTTGATGTGTATGAAGGTAGAAATAGAAGGAGTGATGATAAATGTTGTTAGCGGTTATGCCCCACAGGTGGGCTGTGAGTTGGAAGAAAAGGAGAAGTTCTGGAAGGAGCTGCATTGGATGATAGAGAGTAACCCCAGGGGAGAGAGTGGTGATTGGAGCAGACCTAAATGGTCATGTAGGGGAAGGGAACAGAGGAGATGAGGAAATGATAGGTAGGTTTGGTGTTAGGGAGAGAAACTTGGAAGGACAGGCAGTGGTAGATTTTGCAAAGAGAATGGAAATGGCTGTGGTAAACACCTACCCAAAAGAAAGAAGAACACAGGGTGACGTACAAGAGTGGAGCAGGTCCACACAGATGGATTATATTCTACGTAGAAGAGGTAATCTGAGGGAGATTAGAGCCTGTAAGGTGGTGGCAGGCGAAAGTGTAGCCAAACAACAACAGATGGTAGTGTGACGATGGAGGTGACAAAAAGGAAGAGAGTGAAGACAGAGCAGAAGATCAAATGGTGGAAACTAAGGAAAGAGACATGTTGTGA
>NC_024328.1:21138563-21139438 GCF_000523025.1 Cynoglossus semilaevis
ATGGGATAGTGACAGAACAGAAGAGAACAGACTGGAGTACAAAGAGGGGACAAGGGAGGTGAAGAGGGAAGTGGCCAAGGCCAAACAAAAGGCATATGAGGAGTTGTATGAGAGTTTGGAAACAAAGGAAGGAGAAAAGGAGTTGTATAGATTGGCGAGACAGAGAAATCAAGCTGGGAAGGATGTGCAGCAGGTGAGGTTGATTAAGGACAGAGAGGGGAATGTGATCACAAGTGAGGAAAGTGTGCTGAGAAGATGGAAGGAATACTTTGAGGAGTTGTTAAATGAGGAAAATGAAAGGGAAAGTAGAAACGAGGAGCCAGAGACTAGTAGGAAGAAGGTAGATCAGGTTAGAAAGGATGAAGTTAGAAAAGCCCTGAGGAGGATGAAGAGTGGAAAGTCTGTTGGTCGGGATGACATACCAGTGGAAGTATTGAAGTGCTTAAGAGAAGTGGCGGTAGATTTCCTGACTGGGTTGTTTAACAGAATTTTAGAGACTGACAAGATACCTGATGAGTTGAGGAAAAGTGTTCTGGTGCCAATTCATAAGAAGGGTGATCCACAGAGTTGTATCAACTACAGAGGGATAAAGTTGATGAGCCATATGATGAAGATTTGGGAAAGAATAGTTGAAGCTAGGTTGAGGCAGGAAGTGGAGATTTGTGAACAACAGTATGGTTTCATGCCTAGGAAGAGTACCACAGATGCAATATTTGCCTTGAGGATGTTGATGGAGAAGTACAGGGAAGGTCAGAAGGAGCTACATTGTGTATTTGTAGATTTAGAAAGGCATGTGATAAAGCGCCAAGGGACCAATTGTGGTTTTGTATGAGGAATTCAGGAGTGGCAGAGAGAGATGTTAGTTTGGTGCAGGA
>NC_024328.1:21139538-21141062 GCF_000523025.1 Cynoglossus semilaevis
CTTCAGCTCCAGCATAGCAGTGAGACCGTCTGAAGGTCTCTCTACACTGAGGACAGCTGTAGATGTTCTTCTCATCCTCTGTCTTCCAGTGTCCTTCAATGCAGACTTTACAGTAGCTGTGTCCACAGTGAATGGCCACAGGATCCTTCAGTAGATCCAGACATATAGAACAGCAGAATCTTTCTGGGTAACAACGACTGTCTGAGTTTCATTTCCTCATGAACTGAACCAGGGTGCATTGAACATAGGGCTGGCTCCTCCTATTGGTCCTCCTCCACTCATACTCCAGACCAGAAAATATGTGGTCAAACCGGAGCTAACTGTGATTCAACAGGGAGGGTTATTACAGGAAATTAATTCCAGGCGAACTTCACCTAATAATCTCAAGGGGGGGGTGAGTGTAGAATTTGTTGTTCTTATGTTGAAGGACAAGTTCAACACAGAAAAAAAAACCCATTTGTCACGACAACAAACACTTGAACGTCAGAGCAAACAGCTCTTTGAACCAGACCACCTTCATCAATAAGATCTGCAATAAACAACAAAAAAGAAATCACTTCCTGCTGTTGCTCGATAGTTGACGACGAGGAACTCGTTTGTTCGTCACCTCACTGGGAAATTTGTAAAACAAAGTTTAAGAGAAAAAAAAAGAATAATCTAGAATAATAATCAAGACTGATGGAGAAATTACCAGACACAGTCACACCCCCATTCACACCCATCTTCTTGCCCCATACCCATCCATATATTTACACACGATCACATGATATATGATCTGATACTTTGATAAACTCAATAAAAGTGCAGATGAAGGGTGTGGCTACTGGGAGTTGATGAGGAAGCTGCCAGAAGAGTCAGCTGCACTCTCCCCTTGCAAGTAAAAAAATCAAGAGGTCTTTTGTGTCGTTACGTTGTCGTCATATATGTTAGAATAAACCTGACATAACTTGGTCCTTCGAGCCGGATGCCAACAAATTAAGCAGAACCTAAGGATCAGGTGGAGAACAACTGAAAACCGTGCACGGCCAGAACCAGGTTCTGGGGAAAGACCTGGGGAGTGAATTCTCACTCGGGACAGTTCTCCGATACCTGATCCTCGGCTGCTGATTGACAACATCTGATACCAGAATAAGATCAACGACGAGGAGAAACATTTTTTTATTACCAGCGCATGGTTGAAATATGGGTTGGAATCCCTGAGCAGTTATCCCTAAATTGAATCCTTGAATCGCAACCTTAACGTGGTGGAGGGGTTTGAGTATCCGAATGAACCTAGGAGCTATGTTGTCGGGGGCTTAACGCCCCTGGTAGGGTCTCCCAAGGCAAACAGGTCCTAGGCGACGGATCAGACAAATAGCGGTTCAACCCCCCCCTTTGTGATGAAGAAAATAATTAAATCAAAGAGGTTCACGTCGCCCGGATTGGCGTCACCGGGGCCCCACTCTGGAGCCAGGCCCGGGGTTGGGGCTCGCAGGCGAGCGCCTGGTGGCCGGGTCCTTGCTCACGGGACTCGGCCGGGCTCAG
>NC_024328.1:21144094-21149694 GCF_000523025.1 Cynoglossus semilaevis
TCGCTCGGCTGGCCTGGGAACGCCTTGGGGTCCCCCCAGAAGAGCTAGAGGAAGTGTCGAGGGAGAGGGAAGTCTGGGTGTCCCTGCTCAGACTGTTGCCCCCGCGACCCGGCCCCGGATAAGCGGTTGAAGATGGATGGATGGATGGATGGAGTTATCCCTAAATTCTGATGTGGGTTAAAAATCCCTAGGCAGTAAACCCTAGAACGAAGTGGGTTTGAACTTTAACATTTTTATAAAATCAAGTACCGGTACACATACCTCCATATTATATATAAATATACTGTATATAAATATAATATACTTATAAATATTTAAACAGTTTTGTAATAACTTGTTTAACATGTCCACAAAGCGGGGCGTTCAGGTACCGTCGAACATTCCAGAACCCGACCATCAAGGCAGCGTATACCGATATAGACGTGGTGATATGAATATATTTATGTATTTATTTACCTGTTACGAACCACTGTATGAGCATGAGACTAATTAAATGAGCTGCACAATGCCTCCCTCTAGTGACTTTCACTGAAATATACAGCCGTTTTTCCCCCCCAAAATTTATTTTTGGAGCACACACATGGCTTGTGGCAAAACTCAGGCGCAGATTATTAACATAATATGCTAATATGAGTCGGGCGATGTTATTGGACATCCCTAATACTGATGCATTGTGGGTCACATGTTGGTTCCAGGCTGGTTGCCTTCGTGCTCTCTTCTACTGTCGGAAATTCAAATTAGATGTAAATGAAGATTTTTTTTTTTAGTGTTTGTCAATGACCACAGACTGGGCCAATCGCAGTCGGTGTGTGGGCCACTGGGTCACATCAGTCCCACTTATGATCAGTCTGAGGACGCCCGTTAATTGCTGAGTACCCCCTGGTGGCCTCTCCGTGCTGGTTCAATTTCACACGGCTACTGTTGGATGACGAATCTTTTATGGCCCGCTGTGATTGGTCCCCGTCGGACCCACTCTTTACGACTGGGTCGTTTTTGACCCATTTTAATATGAATATTTCCCATAATTCATGCTGACTTTATTTATTTTTACATTTTTTTAAATTGTGTTCATACGTCGTTTACAGTAGCCTGAAGCTAACTATTCTGCTAACCTTTTGCCCATTGGTGGATGAATGTTTGTGTCTTTTCTATTGGACGAAGGACTTTTTGATTTGACTTTTGTAAATTGCGATTCGTTTGAATGGACTTCAAACACAGACTGGTTTGGACCAGATCCAGAACATCGGTAAAGACCCCGGACGTCAACATCAGCTGACCACCATCAACCCGTGGCCCCTCCCACTGAGAAAAAAAAGACAAAATTCATTGTTTATATACAGACCAAAAACCCAACTGTATAGGACGGGGAACAACCTGTGGCTCCCGGTTCATGAACGGACCACGTAAACCTGACTGCCATCATTTAAGTAAATACAAACTTTTTTTTCCATTTCCTGGTGTGTTTGATTTGTTGGCGTGTGAGGTCACAGACCGCGGGCGTCGGTGCCTCGCTGCAGCGTCCGGATCTGGTTTAACGGTGTTGAAAAATACGATTTTGTTGGGTTTAATTTCACCCACAAATAAAGCGTGTCTTTCATCCAAAACCCTCTGGTCTCTGTGATAAAAACCCCGGAGTCGTGCGGCGGCTGCTGCTCTGCTGAAGGTCATGAATAATAAGCACTTGAACGCAGCAGGAGCTCCAGCTATTGTTTTTCTAACGTTAAAATCCCAATCTTTTCTTTTCTTTTCTTTTCCCCAATTTACACATAAAATAAGATGGAATTGTGTTGTACGGTTGTACGGAGAGGGACTCTGGTTCTGGTTCTGGTCCTGGTCCGGTCCAGTCCGGTCAGGTTCTGGTTCGGGGTCCGGGTCCGGGTCCGGGTCTGGGTCCGGGTCCGGGTCCGGTTCCGGTCCGGTCTGGTCCCGGGTCCAGTCCATCCTGGTCCTGGTCCTGGGCCTGGTTTGGGTCCGTTCCGGTCCTGTCTGGTTCTGGTTCTGGTCCTGGTCCTGGTTTGGGTCCGTTCCGGTCTAATCATGTTTTCTCAGTTGCCTTGAACCACATGATCTGCGGTTTGGTACCGATTCCAGGGTCTGGTCTGGTCCTCTGGTTCTGGTTCTGGTTCTGGTTCTGGTTCTGGTTCTGGTTCTGGTTCTGGTTCTGGTCTGGTCCGGTCTGGTTTGCTGATGGAGGCAGAAGAGTTCAATATCGTGACTGTGTTTATTGAACGCTTGGGTCGATCCTCATTAGGAGCTTTAACGACTGCTTTAACGACACGCTGCACAAATTAGCCGAAGAGCCTTCGATACATGCGCACATACAAAGATGCAGTACTACGGAGTACTACTGCGTTCACCAGTCAGGTTTCTGCCTTCTCTCTCAATCGCTTGTTTTTGTGTATTATTTTTATTATTTGTGACGTCATTCAGACTAAATATTTACCTGCAGTGAAGTATTTGGACATATACAGTACATCCGATCCGAAAAAGTTTAAGAAGAACGTAAATCGGCCTGATATCAGCATCGGTTTTTTTCTCCGATAATAAAAAACCCAATAACAAAAATGCCTCGGTTTGACCAGATGACATGAGCCCTAAAAAAAAGTTTTTGGAAAAAATGGCTGTAGGTGAAAGTGAAAGCCACTAGATGGCAGCATTGCAGCTCATTTTAGGAATTTATTTTAATAATCAGAGCCAGCGACTCGTACAGCGGTTTGTAAACAAATACGTTTTACCTGGCTCAAGAGTTGAGAAACAGACTCGACAAGTGAGCAGGTGCAGTTAAGTTCTTTAACCACCAGGCCACCACTGCCCCACCACATTGGTTGATATCGGAATCGTGCTTGTACACGATTCTTACCTGGATTACCTGGATATTAAAAAAGTAAATATCGGATTTTCCTACTGTTTATTCTTCAGTTTTGATGACTAACGTCCAGCTGTTGTAGTGCAGACTTCTGCCACTGTTGGCAGCGTGGTTCATCTGCTGAACTGTCGGTGTCAGGTTCTAACGGGACTTCGTCAGTTCCTGCCGAGTCGTTTAAATTGAAGAACAATCACTCGCAGCGTCTCTCTCTCTCTCCAAATGGACCGGGAATACGATGAGTCACAACATATAATTAACGTGTTCATCACTTCAGCAGCGGATCGTGGATCGTGGATCGTGGTGTTCAGCCTCACAGAGAGGGTCAGCTGTTCAAGAATGAGTTTCATATTTCAGACCAGATCGGGATGAAACACACCACTGCACATCATCATCAAAGTCAGCAGGGGGCAGCTGAAGCACCCGGGGCGGGGACAGTGCCATGCTCAGAGGAATCTCAGTGAGTGGTAACTTGGTGGCAGGTGGACTCGAACCTTAAACCTTGTGGACCTAACCACTAATCCATCACTGCTACACATCAATAATCTTTAGCGGTCACGTGACATCGAATACAATGACAGTGACATGAAGGTGCGATAGAAAAACGTACAACGTACAATAAATGAAAGAAATAAAAATAAAACTGCTACTGAGATGGTGTCTGGACTCACCGGCGCCATCTGGGGTCAGTGAGCACGAGTCGCTTGTTGTTGAAAATAGAAGTTTAGAAAATAGAAGGAAAAAAGAACGTCTGATGTATAGCGGCCGACCGATATTAGCATAATTACGTAATATCTGTAAGAATTGTTATCGTTTTTTTTTTCCTTCGGTAATGAAAACGCGATAAAGCAACGCCTGGATTTTGCTAAATGATGTGCACCCCAAAAAATAGTTTTGGGGGGGAAAAAACGGCTGTATGTCAAAGTGGAAGTCACTAGATGGCAGCATTGAAGCTCATTTTATTAATCTATTTTAATAATTGTCTGTCCGATGTGGGGGTGGGGACTAAAGAGATCGTACCATGACCAAAAAAAAAAAGAAACTGACTTCACCCGAACGCTTCATTTTGAGACACAATCCTAAATATTGTCAGAAAATGTAAAAAAAAATTGTCTTTGTTGTTGAAAATTTAGGAGTTGTAGAAATTAAAGAGTAAAATCGTGACCTTGAAAGTCTGTGCTGATGAGGTGGGCTTCATCTTCTGTCTCCTCTTCCTCCTCCTCCTCCTCCTCCTGTCTGAGACCAGGTCCTCCCTCGGAGATCCCACAACAGTCCGGCGCTCGTTCATTCCTGTGTTCGTGGTTTATTTTCTTTTTTCTTTCTTTTTTTTCCCCCTCGTTCACAAAGAGTCCTGGCGGTAATAAAACTGGGTTTGGTCCTTTTCATCTTTATTACACTGTTTCACGGAGCCGTGACACCGTCTGCCCGTGTCGCTCTAATGCTGCCGTCGTTCACGCGGTACAGAAGAGCAGCTCGCCGCTCCGAGCCCGAGGGACTCCCGTCAGAACCAGACCCTGAACCAGACCCTGAACCAGACCCTGAACCAGAACCAGACCACGAACAGGAACCAGACCCTGAACCAGACCCTGAACCAGACCCTGAACCAGACCCTGCTGCTGCTGTTGCTGCTGCTGCTGCTGCTGAGTCACAGGTTCAAGTACGGTCCACTTCTCCACAGTCCGACATGTGGACCTGGAGCGACCCCTAAGTTCTCAGTAGTGTACAGTCACAGTGACGTCAGTGGAAAGACTTGGTGAAGGTGTGAGTGTGTCAGGGACCCCCCTGCAGGTTTTCACTGGTACTGCACTGAGGTGAGGCCCAGAGGTGAGGCCCACAGGTGAGGCCCAGATATGAGGCCCAGACGTGAGGCCCAAAGGTGAGGCCTAGAGGTAACACCTAGAGGTGAGGCCCAGACGTGAGGCCCAAAGGTGAGGCCTAGAGGTGAGGCCCAGAGGTGAGGCCCAGAGGTGAGGCCCAGAAGAGAGGCCCAGACATGAGGCCCAGATGTGAGGCCCAGAGGTAAGGCCCAGACGTGAGGCCCAGAGGTGAGTCCCAAACATAAGGCCCAGACATGAGGCCCAGAGGTGAGGCCCAGACATGAGCACTGCAGCACTGGGCTACACTCCTAAAATGAACCAAAGTAGGCATTTTCAATGGTTTATAAATAACTGTGATTTCATTCTCAGTTCCAGTCCTTAGTGATGAGGATAGGACGAAAGACGTGTCTGAGAACGTCTCTGTCCTCTTAGTTTTTCCTGTTCAGGTGGAAATGGAAATGAAGAAAAAAAATAAAATTCTTGATTTTCATTTGTTAACAAAAACAGAGGAGCTGAACATGTGACTCACTGAACTTCAGTCATGTAAGAAAATAATATTCCCGATCCTGTATCAATTTCCTCAGTCATTGATCAGTTATTGATTTTTTTCTCACCAATTCTCAGTCCAATATTCCTGGTGTTGGTTCTTTTTCTTTTTCTTTTCTTTCTTCTCTAGTGATTCCAAATGTAGATCCCTCTGTTCCAGAGTTAGGAACTGATGTTCAGACGAACAAAGGTAAAAAATAACATTTAATAAAACGTACGACCCGTCAACTCTCTTGAACCATCGCATAAAGTCACATTATATAAATCTGTGTTTGTGAACATTTTGAGCTAATGCTAACTTTTAAATGATAACTGTCATAAGGAAGTTAAATACAATGGAATGTGTGTCAGCAACATGACAGGAATGATAAAAA
>NC_024328.1:21153033-21155048 GCF_000523025.1 Cynoglossus semilaevis
ACTCGGGCCAGTTCTCCAATACCTGATCTTGGGCTGCTGATTGACGACATCTGATACCAGAATAAGATGGACGAACAGGGTGCGAAACGCTTTTTTTTTATTACCAGCGCGTGGTTGAAACATGGCTTGGAGTCCCTGAGCATAAATTCCTAAATTTATTAAGTGGGTTGAAAAAACCTGGGCAGTAAACCCGAGAATTAAGTGGGTTGGAGTCACTGGGCAGCAGTCACTAGAACTAAGTTAGTTGAAAATCCCTGGGCAGTTAAACCTAGAACTAAGCGGGTTGTAGTCACGGGGAAGTAAACCCTAGATCTAAGTAGTTTGGAGTCCCTGGACAGTAAACCCTGGAACTAAGTGGGTTAAAAAAACCTGGGCAGTAAATCCTAGAATTAAGTGGGTTGGAGTCCCTGAGCAGTAAACCCTAGAACTAAGTGGGTTGGATTCGTGGGGCATCAGTCCCTAGAACTAAGTGGGTTGGAGTCCCTGGGTAGTAAACCGTTGAATTAAGAGGGTTGAAAAAATCTGGGCAGTAAACCCTAGAAATAAGTGGGTTGGAGTCCCTGGCAGTAGTCCCTACAACTAAATGGGCTAAAAATCCCTGCTCAGTAATTCTAGAATTAAGTGGGTTGGAAATGGGCAGTAAAACCTAGAACAAAACGGGCTGAAAAATCCCTGGGCAGTAAACCCTAGAACTAAGCGGGTTGCAGTCACAGGGCAGTAGTCTATAAAACTAAATGGGTTGGAAATCCATGGGCAGTAAACCCTAGAACTAAATGGGTTGAAAATCTCTGGGCAGTAAACCTTTAGAACTAAATGGGTTGTAGTCCATGGACAGTCAACCCTAGAACTAATTGGTTTGGAGTCCCTGGGCAGAAGTCCCTAAAGTACCAAATGCCTAAAAAAGAGTGAATGTGAATGTGTGTGACTGAGGAGGAATTGTGATTAAATTTGGGGGAAGTCTGAAAGCGTACGACTGCTGATCAGTTGAAATAGATCACAAGACCAACTATAAAGAATTTTGTATAGGTATTTTGTGCAGCGTAAAATATCAAACAGTCAAAATTAAAGAGGACCCCCAGCTCCTGGAGAGACGGAATCGTGGGAGATTTTGAATATTTTGAAAATTATCAAAATACAATTATTATTATAATAATAATTACAATTAATTAAATATAATTTTAATTATTATTTATTTTTTATTTTTAATTTTTTTTTATTTAATATTTTATTATATTTTAATATTTTATTTTTATTTATCTTTATTTATTAATATTTTATTTATACTTATTTATATTTTAATATTTTATTATTATATTTTAATATATATTTTAATATTTTTAATTTTTAATTTAATTTTTTATTATTTTAATTTTATTATTTATAATTTTTTGTTATTAATTATTTAAATATAATTAAATTAATTAAATAAAAAATTACAATTATTACTATAATATATTATCAAAATACAAGAAATATAGAAATATAGAAATATAGAAACGAACGCCACATATTTACCCCGCACATACATGATGAATGTGTTCCCGCGACGGCGGCTGTACGGACAACAGAACGTAATACAGTCTGAGGAATGACCGGCGACTGTGATTCTGTCACACGTCGTAATTAGCCGTGACTGATGAAAAGTGATTTCTAGCATTTTTGTAACTATTTTTTTCAGGTTTTCTGAGAAAATGCCGCCACCGCTCACAGATCGTTTGTTTGTGGGAGGAGGCCGAGGGAATTGAACTGAAACACACACAAACACGCACTCAGATAAATGCAGGAATCGGTTTGGGTTTGTTAGATTCCAGGCTACGGACCCACCCGTAGCTTGATAGGCCCTCCGTGTAAGGGGTAAGAACCCGTGGGGCCGGAGTGGGTGCTGGCTGTGCCACTTCACTCCCCGGGTCCCTCACTCGAGACCCTCCTCCGGTCACCCGTGTGTCTGCCTAGGCCTATGGTTGAGGTGATTCGTCCGGCTCCTGACTGTCGTCCGTCTGGGTGTCCGCCCCGCT
>NC_024328.1:21155863-21156372 GCF_000523025.1 Cynoglossus semilaevis
CAGCCACCATTTCAAAGACCTGCTTTTTTCCCCCCGTGTATTAAAGCATCAGCCATCAGCCAATTTCACATTCTCTATGGTTAATTCAAACCCAAAATGTAGAAGTTTAATGGAAAAAAATATAAATGAATAATTCATGTGTAATATGCCTCGCTGCAAACCATATTTTAAGGTCGGCACGATTACAAATATGTGTTTGCTGCTAGACAAATAAAAGCTCTTCTTTTAAGAGTCTTGATATAAGAAAGAGTCAGAAGTGCTTAATGCTGCTCTACACTGAGGACAGCTGTAGGTGTACTTCTCATCCTCTGTCTTCCAGTGTCCTTCAATGCAGACTTTACAGTAGCTGTGTCCACAGTGAATGGTCACAGGATCTTTCAGTAGATCCAGACATATAGAACAGCAGAATCTTTCTGGGTTCAGCTGATTTCTCTGCTCCTCCATGTTACTCTCTCAAGTCAACTGACAGACTGATTCACCTCAGAGCAGGACAAAGAACTTCACCTAAT
>NC_024328.1:21156698-21157277 GCF_000523025.1 Cynoglossus semilaevis
AAAAAAAAAAAAAACGGCGGGCGGGACCGGGCGGGAGAACAGCGGCAACATGCATGCCAGCGTCCGCTCTCAGTGAGATGAAAAAAACAAAAAAAACGATAGGGAAGGAGGAGGAGGAAAAAAAGACAACTCCAAACTAGGCCCCGTGGGGAGGGGGGGCGCAATGTGGGATTTAGAAAAAAAAACTCTCAGCACAAAGCACAATCAAAGACATTATAACAGGACGAGAACATCTGCACATGTGGGAGTGGGGCGGGAGAATGGGGGCGGGGGGTTACAGCGCGACAGGGGAGGGAGGGAGGCTGTAAGGGGCCAAAGAACAGTAAGGTTCCCTGAATGCAAAAGCTCCTCAAACACATCTGCATCAACTTCTGTCCCTGATTCTTCTGTCAAGTGCAGCTCAGTCTATCAGGATGTAAGGAAGGATATATTAACCAGATATTTTCTAAGCTTGTTTTTCAATATTTTAGGTGAACCTCCAAAGGTACTTTTAGATTTTTTTATTATACATTTGAATTGCATACACATAAGTTCTTAGGCTACATTAGCATTTTTTATGATTACATGAAAATGACGATA
>NC_024328.1:21157509-21159236 GCF_000523025.1 Cynoglossus semilaevis
ACAAATCTTCCACATCCTCCACGGAAAGCGCGGACAGGCACACGATCTTCCATCTGTCCCAGGAGCCCAACGTGTACCCGGCCGGGAAGGTTCCATCAGGGCAGGCGGGTTCTCCTTTACCCATTTTCATGGTTGAGAAAATTTGATCAATTGCGTTGAGAGACCAGTTGGCCATCATTTTGGTTTTGGAGGAAAATGCAGAGAGAGGCTCCGAGATAGTTTGACAGAGACGTTACAAGACACAGAGCAGTAGCAGGGGAGATAAGGGCAGGAAGGGAGGAAGGGAGAAAGGGAAAAAGCGTCCGCCTTCTTCGAGAGCAAGTGTGAAGTCAAGTCACTAGAGAAGAAAGAAGTCACTAGAGAAGAAAGAAAAGAAAAATAAAATGAACCAACACCAGGAATATTGGACTGAGAATTGGTGAGAAAAAAAATCAATAACTGATCAATGACTGAGGAGATTGATACGGGATCGGGAATATTATTTTCTTACACGTATATCACATAACGATTTTTTTTGCTAGAACTGAGAATGAAATCAGAGTCTGAAACTAGGATCACACACCTGGACTACAACCGTCGGCTTTCGTTGCACGCTTTTATTTTGAAAAAACGCCCAACTCTCTCCCTTTCCTAAACACCGGCAGACACATGGACAGAGTTCGCAAGTTTGAACACAGACTAGAATGAATATTTCTTCAACCGTCCAATCACTGTACAGCATATACCTTATTAAAAAAAAAAAAAAAAAAAAAACCTTATCAGGATGTTGACATACATACCCACCAGCAGGGGGCAGCCATGATGCTGATGTGGTGAATCTGAGTATGGATCTGAAGAGATAGGTGTGCCTCGAATCTGAGGGGATGGGAAGGGGGGGGCGGGGATTCAGTGTAATTACCGAGAATTCCTCCGGGGGGAGACAGAAGGTATGCACTGGAGCCTTAAACGAGTGAAAACTTCACCTTCTTGTGCGTCTGTTCACCACAACAATGAGTCACTCCTCTTCCTCCCCCGTCTCCACTGCAGCTCCTATCAAAAACAAAGAGTTAATCCGTCGGTGGACGTTGATCATCGACTGAGTGGAAACCAAATTAAAAAAAAAACGACGACAAACGACCAATTTGACCTCTGCACGGTTAAAAACTCTACACTGTCTATATTTACTTCCTTTAAACAACCAGCCGGGGGAGGAGAAGGGGAGGGAGGGAGGAAGGGGTAAATAAAGAACAGAGCTGAGGTTAGGGTGGAATTATGCACAGCGAGACGTGAACGAGAGTCACGGCTGCCACAGAGAGCTCAGTAATCCTCCTCCACACAGTCTGCAGCGGGGAAACAACAACAACGTCTGGGTGTTGTTTTTTTCAACAAAATCGCTTTGACCTTTGACCTTGCCGTCAGGGCTGCCATGGTTCAAACGTAGAGGTTAGTTTATCTGCGTATCAAGACCTCACTCGCCGTTTATGTGTGTTATGCTTTGACTAACCATTAGCGTCGGCTAACCGTTAGCTACATTCCCATTTTGCTTTGTCTCAGAATTTTGAATTTTACATATTCGGTTGTTATGGTTTAAAAAAAAAAATAAAAAAAATAAATAAAAAAGTAATAGTGGTTATGGAAGCAGATGTCTTTCCAGGGAGGTCTTAGGTTCAAATCCACCGCTCGGTACCATCCCCACGTACTGTTCCCAGCTTGAGGTGAAAAAAAAAAAAACATTCTCCAGCATCAGG
>NC_024328.1:21159410-21160561 GCF_000523025.1 Cynoglossus semilaevis
GATGAAACTACATGACTAATAAAAACAACAACAAAAAAACAACAAAAACACTTCATTTAATGAACTGGTTTTAGTGGCTCAGATATTGAGTCTGGATCAGAAATAAAACACAAACCGATTCCTGCATTTATCTGTGTGCGTGTTTGTGTGTGTTTCAGTTCAATTCCCTCGGCCTCTTCCCATTTGTTCATTGTTGCTGTGCGTCGATACTCGGCGCTCCCACAAACAAACGATCTGTGAGCGGCGACAGCAGCGGCGGTGGCGGCAGCATTTTCTCAGAAAACCTGAAAAAAAAACAGTTCCAAAAAAACTAGAAATCACTTTTCATCAGTCACGGCTAATTACGACGTGTGACAGAATCACAGCCGCCGTTGCAGGAACACATTCATCATGTATGTGCTGGGTAAATATATTTCTTGTATTAAGTCGCCGGTCATTCCTCAGACTGTATTACGTTCTGTTGTCCGTACAGCCGCCGTCGCGGGAACACATTCATCATGTATGTGCGGGGTAAATATGTGGCGTTCGTTTCTATATTTCTATATTTCTATATTTCTTGTATTTTGATAATATATTATAGTAATAATTGTAATTTTTTATTTAATTAATTTAATTATATTTAAATAATTAATAACAAAAAATTATAAATAATAAAATTAAAATAATAAAAAATTAAATTAAAAATTAAAAATATTAAAATATATATTAAAATATAATAATAAAATATTAAAATATAAATAAGTATAAATAAAATATTAATAAATAAAGATAAATAAAAATAAAATATTAAAATATAATAAAATATTAAATAAAAAAAAATTAAAAATAAAAAATAAATAATAATTAAAATTATATTTAATTAATTGTAATTATTATTATAATAATAATTGTATTTTTGATAATATTCCAAATTCCTTTTCTCCAGGAGCCATGGCTCGAAAAGGAATTTCGTGGGAGATTACACTTTGTATCCGAAACCAACTCTGACAAGCAGACTGTGTCTATACGCAGACGGAGTCCAGGGAAACGTGTGAACATTTGAACACCTGAACTGACGGAGGGAAAAAAAAATCCTCTGTTTACATCTCCGCCACGCCGAGTAAACAACCAACCAGCAGGGGATGACTGTGAGCAGGGTTTTTTTTTTTTTT
>NC_024328.1:21160657-21163275 GCF_000523025.1 Cynoglossus semilaevis
GCCACTGGCCCTCACTCAGCCCCCGCCCCCACCCTTTTACCACCTCTCCCTCTACTATTCTCTATTTCCTTCCACTGCAACACAGCAATATTTCATATGGACAGACTGGACCAGGTGGGACTGAAGCAGAAATTCGTAATTGGTTTTGGTCGGACTGCGGTACAAAAAAATATGTATTCCTTGAAATAAAAAAAATAAAAAAATAATTTAAAAAAAATGCTAACATGTAGCTATTCTGCTAATATACACAGTTTCTTATTAGCTTTAAATAAGGAGTCGCGGGGATTTTACATACAACTAAAATATAAAAATTAAATTTATAAACGTGTGTAAAAATATTTATTTGCAATTATTATCATCAAGCAATGTTATCTATCTGAAAAAAAAACAACAACAAAAAAAAACCTCTTAATTACTCAAAAGAGAATTCCCGGAGGTCTTAAAAATAAAGTTTAAATTGTTACTGACTAAAGATGTCAGTATCTACAGTGACAGGCACTACTATAAAAAAAATTTAAAAAATTGTCAATTATGTTTCATAAATTACAAATTTATAAATTTTAAAGTTCAGTTCATTAAAAAAAACCTTCGGACTCTAAGGTCAGACGTTTGATCACGTAAAGACGAAGCCAAGGAAAACACTGGATCGGAGGAATCTAGTTGTTGTTCAGTATTATATGATGATGATGATGTTGTTACTCACACGATCCAGCCCCTGGGGTCCAGAGTTTGGACACACCTCCGTTCCGTTCCGCAGCAGTTGGCATGGTGACCGCGTAGAAACCTGCTCAGAAAATCACACGGGTCTCATTTTACAGCCCATTTCGTAGACACAATAAGTGCACATTCAAATGCTGGCTGAGTGCACATTGTTGGTCAGGGGCTCTTTATGAGGAAACTGAGCAGAAAATCCTCCTTCTCCGGCGGCGGCTTCTTCCAGGGGTTTGACGTTCATCCAGGACGTCAAGCGGACACTAACGAGGGCGTCAGGACGCCGGCAAATCCTGAAAACAAACACCACACCGTGATGGAAAAAAAAAAAAGGTGTGACATCCTAAAGAAAAAAAGAAAAAAAAGAAAAATCAAGAAGACAGAGCAGATTATTATTGACAGGTTTTTCCAGTCGTTTTTTTTTTAATTATACAATTATGACAGAGAAGGTGTTGAGTCCGTTATACTTTACATAAATAATCCACCTGTGACGGGAATAAAAGGCGTTGGGTCATGAGGAGCATCGTCGTCGTCGTCATCGTCATCGTCGTCATCGTCATCGTCCCGTCATCGTCGTCATCGTCGTCGTCGTCATCGTTGTCGTCGTCATCGTCATCGTCATCTTTGTCGTCGTCGTCGTCGTCACCGTCGTCATCATCATCTTCGTCGTCGCCGTCATCATCGTCATCATCGTCGTCATCGTCGTCATCGTTGTCATCGTCGTCATCACCATCTTCGTCATCGTCGTCATCATCATCATCATCATCTTCGTCGTGTTTGTCGTCGCCGTCCTCGTCATCATCATCGTCATCGTCGTCATCGTCATCGTCATCACCGTCATCGTCATCATCATCGTCATCATCATCGTCGTCATCGCCATCGTCGTCGTCATCTTTCTGACCAGGGAGGAGTCGGCGAATATTTATGAACTCCGTGGACAGGATTACAGTCCTGAGACCAGACATGGGGGCAGGCCGTGACCTGGTGTCAAAGGTCATCCTCCAGAGGTCTCTGACGGAGAAGAGAGCAGACTGGGCCCTGGGGGGGGTAGACGGGGGAGAGACGGGGATTTGATCTTTTTACGGTTCCACTGTCCCTTCACTCTCTGATCCAGTCCAAAGAACACTCTGATCTCAGGCGCTGGTCAGACATTAATAATAGAACGGCGCGTTTGATTGACAGCTCATCCAGGCATCGTCAATCTTCCACCGAAAGGGAACTCACTCACAGAATCGACCCCAGAGAACGGAACCTTCCCTACATGGGAATCAGACTCTCTTCCCGTTGGCAGACGAGAAGATGAAACACGTTAGCTTTAAAACACGGTTAGCTTAAGTACGGGTCAACAAATGCGCGAGGTTGAACGCTGGGCAAACGTCTTAGGCAGCACTCGGGGAGCGACGGCGGTGATGTTCTCCGGCCGTGCCGTGGGCTTTTTATAAATTCAGATGTGACTCCTGGCTCCGTCCCTGGAGAGGGGTCGCCCCCTTGTGGCCAGGATTGTGATTGTTGAGGACGTATTCTGGTTCTGTGGAGTGAAATACTTGGAGAAGAAGGGGGAGGGAGGACGGGAGGTGGGAGTGAGTCTAGCTGCCTAAGACTTTTGCACAGCTCCGTATTTCTCTCAACATGAACTCCAAGCTTCAAACTGGTGATTCATGTGGGTCACTGAGTGGACAGACAGCGCCATCTGTAGGTCAGGAGAGGTTTTGACAGCACATGTTCTCCAAACAGGGTTTATCAAGAGATGACAATTATAGAACTGTTTTGGTTATTTTTTTAAATAGTACTGCAACTGGAACTGTTTTTTTTTTTTTGGAGCCGAAGGCTGTTCTTCTGTCTCCTCAGTGACCTTTTCACCTTTCGAACGAAGCTCTCCAAAGAAAAAAAAAAAAAAATCCCAATAA
>NC_024328.1:21163328-21166152 GCF_000523025.1 Cynoglossus semilaevis
TAAATAAAATATTAATAAATAAATATAAATAAAAATAAATGTATAAAATAATATAAAATTTTAAAAAAATTATAAAAATAAAATAAATATAAATAAAATATTAAAATATTAAATAAAAAATTAAAAATAATTAAAAATAATAAAAAATTAATAATAATTACAATTATATTTAATTAATTGTAATTATTATTATTATAATAATAATTGTATTTTGATAATATTCAAAACTATTGAAAACCATTTCTATTTCTCTGTTTCTCCGAGACCTGGTACTACAACACATGGCCGGGTAGTAGCCCCCGACCCGAGGGTTTGCTTTAAAATACACATTCTAAAACACATTTCAAATGCTTTACAAATTGCAGGAGAAACGTTCGGTTGTTGTTGTTGTTGTTGTTGTTGTTGTTGTTGTTGTTGTTGTTGTTGTTGTTGCAGGTTGAACGTCTCCACCAAGAGCTGTCCTCGCTGCAGCTAACTTGGCTCACAGTTCCACTGTTCCATTGTCAATCACAGTGATAATTAGTTCTGGCCCAGTGCTCTACTGTATATCACCCTGGTCCGGTCCGCTCCTCTGAGCACGTAATTATTTTGTAGTCCGCTCCCCAGGTTTTCCCTGCAGCATCTATACCTCGGGATGGAGCGAACATCTCAGACTTCACACTCTATGGATCCTGAGATGGTGCAGGTGCAGGGCCGGGCCTCGGTCACCAGGGAGTCCAGAGTGTCTGAGTTCGAGTGGTAGCTCAGGTAGTACTCCTGCAGCTGAGAGTTCAGGTCCTGCTCCTGCTTGCGGACCTTTTTCCGGCGCTTGTGATTGACCGAGTGCTGCTGCAGCTGCCTCACGGTGTTGGGGTAGCGCCTCCACGACACGTAAATAACCAGGAGGATCAGGGACACCGACAGGAAGAGTGCTACGCCGCCTGCGATTATTTTATGGAAAGCCATGTGTTCAAACCGCATGTCCGTCGCCGTTTCAGGAGGAGCGGGAGACGCGGGGCTGAGGGTCACGGGCTCTGACGCCATCCTGTCCCGACCGTCAGGTCCGTAACAACGGAGGGAAAGGTGTAAGCGATAGCTTGTGTCGAGTTCAGGTTGACGAGCCCCCTGGTGGTCAACACACCTGACCTCTCCAAACACGAGTAGCTTTTCACCGCGTCCACAACTCGCTCTCCCTGCGCAGACTTGGGGCTGCTGCAGATCATGCTGACGTCCTTGGAATCTCTGACGTTTCTCAGCCACACCATCAGAGGGCAGATGGCGGGACTGCAGTCCCAAGAGTTCCCCGCCAGGCTAATGGTGGTCAGGGAGGTCCACAGAAGCACAGCCTCCTCCGGCACGGTGCTCAGTTTATTTGACTCCAGATTGAGTGTTTGTAGGTTGGGCATGCACCGAAAAACTGACGGATCCAGATTTTGTATTTCGTTTCCTGACAGGTCCAACTTCTGCAGTTTCTGCCAGGTCCAGGGTACCCCTATGTTCATGGAACGTATGCGATTCCACTGCAAATAGAGACTCTGGAGGCTTGTAAGGCGTGGGAAAATGTAGAAATTCATCCTGGAAAACTGGTTGTGCTCTAAATGGAGCTCCGTCAACTTGAACAGGCCCAGAAACGTTGTTCGCGCGAGGCTGCGTAAGCGGTTGTAGCCCAGGTCCAGGAACTCCAGGCTGCGACATTCCAGGAAGGTTTGAGGAAAGATCTTGGTGAGTCCGTTAGAACGCAGGTGAAGATTCTGCAGCTTCCTCAGGCCGTAAAAATGTCCGGGGTGCACGGACTGGAGCTGGTTGTAGGCTAGGTCCAGGTTCCGCAGGTTGGGTATGGCACTGAACGTGTTGTTGTGCAGCAAGCTGATTTTATTGGAGCTGACGATCAACTCCTTCAGTCTTCTCACGCCGTGGAAGGCCAGGGCATCGACCGTATGGACGGAGTTGTGGTCCAGGTAGAGCCAGATCAGTTGGTTGAGGTGAGCGAACTGGTAGGGCAGGAGGACCAGCAGGTTGTTGTAGCGCAGAGACAGACCTTGGCATCCGGCGGTGATGTTCTCGGGGACGCCCTGGAAGATTCCCGACTCACAGTACGCTATCTTCCCTTCGCAGCGACAACTGGCGGGGCACATCCTCCCCCCCCCGCCGAGCAGGAGCAGACCGGCAGCCTGCAGAAGGAGACACCACAACCTCCGGTCCGACGTGGGCAAACCTGTTGGGCACAACGCCATCGAGGGGATTAAGGAAGTGGGCTTGGAGACAAAAAGGAAACTTTTGTTCTTTTTAATTCTAAAAGGAGCGGATCATCCGTCGACTGAGACGTCCGAGACTCAGATCTGCTCTTGTGTTGACAAATCTGTTGTGTTTGTCTGCTGCTGGTGGTATATGTGGCTGGGAGATTTTAAACAGCAGCAGCAGCAGCAACAGCAGCAGCAGCAGTAAAGCACCACCTCGTTATTCCGATGCACAGCAGCTAAGAAACCTGTCTGTGTTTATGTGTCGTCTGGCGGCGCGTCAGGAGGGAGGGAAGGAGAGCGAATCGACTTACCCATCCTGACTCGGTCAACGCAGGTACGGTATAAAGAACACACAGGCAACTGCTCCCAGATCAGAAAATCCACGCAGTCCACGCAGGGTGTGTGTGTGTGAGAGAGAGAGAGAGAGCTGGTCCAACATGGAGCTGCACAACGTACGGAGGACGAGGGGGGGAGAGAGAAAAAAAAACAAGTTCTCTGCAGCGGTCCACAGCTGCCCAGTCTCTGCCCAACGCTGGGAAAAAAGAGAAGAGACTTTAGAGGCTGTGTGACACTTCATCCTGATGATGAGGGGGAGGGAGGGAAAG
>NC_024328.1:21166907-21172718 GCF_000523025.1 Cynoglossus semilaevis
CCCACCCTGGAGGTCCATGACCCCCCACCCTGGAGGTCCATGACCCCCCACCCTGGAGGTCCATGACCCCCCACCCTGGAGGTCCATGTGTGAAGAAACACGTAGACAGGTTGTAAGTGTGTAAATGCAGCCGATTCTCCTTCCGTTCTTGAAGTACTTCTTCACCTGCAGTATTCAACACCAATGAAGTACACGAGGCGGCCCAGTACCTGTTAAACCTGGTCTAGTAGATACCGACATCATTCACATATAGTACAGCAAATATTCCACATCTTCATCATCTTCTTCATCATCGTCATCATCTGGAGACGAACAGTTACCACCTAGCGGGAGGGGGAGGAAGGGGGGGGAGGTGGGGGGGGTGAGGAGGGGGCGGAGGGTAATGAAGATAAAAATCTGTCACCGTTCTCACCCACAGTTCTCATCAATCACCTCGCTCACTGCCATTCACGGAAGGCCTCAGTTCTAATGCGTGCTAAGAGCAAGCCCTGGTGGACAGAATGGGGAGTGCAAGAATTCAGTGGCCAGATCGCGTGGGTCACAGGTTGTACGAACGAGGCCACGTCAATAGTTGACAGTCTGGAGTAAGTGAGTGAGTGTGCGTGTGTGAGGTCAGACGGTCCCCTGCTGGTGCCTGGTGTGAACTGCATCGTGAGGTCAAAGGTAGCGAGGGAAGTGGAACCCGAGGGGAGAGGAAAGTAAGACATTCAGAATCAGACTTAAGATGAATTCTCCGAGACCAAGGCGTGCGCGCATGTGTGCAAAAGTTTTAGGCAGGTTTTTTTCGCATTTATTTATTTTTTTGTTATGTTATGTTGTTTGCATTGATACGTTACGTAACTGTGGTACTGTGTCCACGGGTCGTTGTTCATCGGTCGACTGTAGACGACGTAAAAAAAAACAAACAAAAAAAACAACACTACAAATGAGAATCTGGAGACACGAAACGTATCACGATATGGGGGGGAACGATACGATATGTTGTGATACACTACGATACTACAGTACAAGCAAGACGTCATTGTCAATGTCCACTTAAAGACATAATTTCTGAGACAAATCTTTTTTTTTTATGAACATTATTGATCAAACACTGGGGGAAATTCTTGTGTTGTCAGCTGATGTGCTACAACCGGCTGCCCCTAGGAGGCACCAGGTATATGGCTAACCCAGGACTCTCTCTCTCTCTCTCTCTCTGAAAGGCAGTGCCGATCGCTTCACCACGAAAGCGCACATCTTGGAAAATAATGTGAAAAATACTCCTAACCTAATTTAACGACTGCCCTGCAATACCACCTTGACCACTAGGAGACTTGGGCTCCCCTGTCGAAGATCATTGAAGGACTGTTGTACCCTCAGACTACTAAGTCAGACCTCTGGGACCTTCTGTGGTCTCCATCACTGAAGCAGCCAGCCCACACTGGGACTCGTCTGGAGCCACAGCTCCCCTGCTGGCCTTTGCTGTGCGTTGCTGTTGGCTGAAGTTTACAGCCGTACAGATGGTGTCAGTCCGTCCCCGCAGGAATCTATTAGTATGCCACCAGGCTTTCTGGACAGCTACTGCAAAATGTTCTCCGGCGTTGGCGGAGCAGGGTCTACGGCGGACCTCCACTGAGTGGGAAGATGTTTTCAGCCACAGACCATGAAACATGAATTTAAAATGTGTCCCTGGCTCACCGGCGGCGGGGGGAGGGTGGGAGGTGGGGGTGAGTCAAGAAGTCCTCAGACAGATACTTACCGCTCCTGCAGGCCTCTGGCATTAGTGACTAAAAGCAGTTCAGACTCGTCTCTGTGTGCGTCTCCGACAGTTTTGTTGTCACATCTTTGTCCAAGTGTGGAGCTGTGTGCGACTTTTGACCTTTGATCGGATTTTTACTGAACCCTCGGATATGAAATATTTATATAAGTAGGAGCGTAAGAAAATAGCCATAAATATCACAATACAGTCCTTTCGCTATTTCGCGGTTAATCTTTCACAGGTTTTTTTTTTAAACTGTATATATAAAATATACTGTAACTCGGATTTGGATCTGCGAGAGATACGGATACGGATCGATCGGTCCGATTTTCGCAAACAAAACCGACGACGTCGTGACTGCCTACGAGCTACTCTTCGACTGGGAAAAAAAGAAGCGGCGGAAGCAACTGCCGATCACGATGTTCGACAGCATCGCAAAAACAAAAAAGAGCCGGTTCCTGCTACTACTACGGATACACTTTCGGAAAGGGTGGAAGAGGTGCCCCCAGAAATGGCACCACCTTCTGGAGAGACGTAAAATCAATCATCGGCTGCGCAGTAAAAGTCATCATCATTTTACTGCACATAAATACGATGTCACTACTTTGCGAAAATTCAGTTCTCGCGGCAGGGCCTTGGAACCCATCTACCGCGGTAAACGAGGGACCGCTGTATTTTGTTTTGCGATACCGTATCAATCTCCTCCTCCATCAGTTATTGTTTTTTTATCCCTAATTCCCAGACCGATATTCCTGGTGTTGGTTCATTTTCTTTTTCTTTTCTTTCTTCTCTGGTGATTCCAAATGTAGATCCCAATGTTCGTAACCTGATGGAACAGAGTCTGAGACCAGGATCACACTTGGACTACAGCTACACTGGGGGTGAGGAGGGGGGGGGGGGGCACTCAATGCAAAACCTCGATGCAACCTTATAGTATTGCAGTATCATACCGTCGCACCCTGTATCGCGATGCGTATCATATTGCCAGATTCTTGGCCTGGTATAAAAGTTGGAGTTGACCAAACTGCTCGTACCTGACTCTGCAGACACAGACGCAGTAGGATTCGAATAGAGAAGCCTATTATCTCTGCTCCTTTCATGCATTACCCACTGATCCTCACAGGCTGCGTCTGCTGAAGGGATTTCTCTCTTATGCATGAGAGTGACATTTGAAAAGACGGTCTACCACATAAAGACTCATTGCCTTCCATCTTCCGAGGGGGAGTACAGCGGGGCGGGGAGGAAGGAGGAGGGAGGAGGGAGGAGGGAGGAGCGGCAACAGGAGCCAAGAAAGAATCGTGTTTTGTTGAAGGTTTAATGGTGGGGTTTTTTTTTTTAACAACTCTTATCTCACTAACATCCCAGCATGCCTCTGCACTCGTCCTGCCGTTGTTGTCCAGATAACGCCGGGAGATGCCCAGAGAGAAGTGATGTCATGATTCATCCCCGGGAGCCCTCGCTCAGGTCCAGGCGCCCTTCTTCCCTCCGCTTCTGAGGGAAACTTTGAGCTGCAATTTAATCAAAGCCGAGTCGAGCCTCAGCATTTTGGTTTCTCGCCCCCCGCCCCCCGAGTCACGGCAGAGCAGAGGGATAAAATGCCAGATGTTTGGGGACCGGGCCTCAGTCTCAGGAATATTAACCTGCTGCCGAGATAATAGTCCTGTGCAGTTTTCAGGGTAATTAAAGCTTAGAAGAAGGGGGGAAAAAAACAACCATCCTCACGACGACTCTCTGTCTGTCGCTCTGTCTGTCTACGGATACACACTCACACATATACACTATATATATATATATATATATACATACATATATATATGTGTGTGTTCGTGCTGTTCCAGAGGGGTTCATTCTTCAGTCTCTCTCTCTCTTTTTTTTTCCCGCTCTTTTATTCCCAGCTCAGTCAGTCAGTCAGTCAGTCACAGACGATCTTTAAAATGCTGACTGATTTAAAGGTCTAGGGTCTGCACCGGTGCCGCACCCTCGCGGTTAGCTACTCTTCAAAGGTCTGACTAAGACACTAAGACCGGACCTAGCAACCGAAGACCAATGTCTCCTGAGGGGTCTGAGTCCAAGCGTCAGATGAGACTTCCGAGAGCGGTCTCCATCGGCACGAGCTTTAATGTATGGAGAGAGTTAAAATCTTAAAAGTCTTAGTAGGCGTAGTAGGAAGTGGTTTAGGGTGCCACCTGCTGGAGAAAGAGAAAGAAATCGTGTCAGTTAGAGAGAAAGAGAGAGTAGTTTCTTGCCCTGTCCTTCAACTCTCGTCAGCAGATGAATCTAATGGAGGCCGAACGGGTGACGGCCACCGAAGAACCAAATGCATCAGTTTTATTTTGGTTCCTTTGACACAAAGTGTCGGCGTTGGAGCTCAAACGTCCATTAACGTCTATTACTGGTGATTAGGCTACTCATTAAGTACAAAGGCAGCGAGAGCCATTAGAAGTGATGACTCTGACCCCGAACTCCCGGACTCGCAGGAGGGACTCCATAGCGGCACCCTGTGTCCACACAAAGCACTGCACGGTGGCAAAAAAAAACAAAAAAAAACAAGTAATAATGATGACAAATTTAACTTCAACACAAGTTTCCACCTTTTTACCCCACATTTAGTGCAAAAAAAAATTGTTGTTTATATTTTTTAGGTGTATATTTTGGTTAATAACGTGTCGAAATAGTGAATATTTAAATGATTAATTAATTAAACACATTTTAAAATTAATGTTGAACTTGACATTTACACATTTCTGTTGATTCTGATTATTTTTTACAAAACGATACAAATTCTACACATTTTCTTTCACTCGTACAGTTCCTAAAATGATCTTGTGGGGGCGCTGTTACACCAAACATCCGTCAGTGTATTCGTTATTTTAAACACGGTCTCTTGTCTGGAATATTTTCTCAAAAAAATACAAAAAAAACCCGCCTTGTTTTTTTTTTTTTTTTTTTTTTTTTTTTTTTTGTCATATTCTAGAACATGAAGTATTTTTGAAGTTATCAGGAAGAATATTAACATCTGATGTAGTACTACACAGAGTACTTGACCAGGAAGTAGACTCTGTTTTTATGACGTAAAAAAAAACACAGAACCGCCACTGGCGATGCAGTATGTCACTGAGGATAATGAAGTCTACTGTTGTGCAGGCTGCAGTAGGGTCACTGGTTAACCAGCAGAGGGCGCCATAGGTCATGAAACGAGCGGCAGCAGCGGCAGCAGAGAGCGGAGTGTGATGATACACCAACATCACTCCTGTTGCTACACAACACACTTCTCTTCGATGCCACGCTCCGTGGATCGGATCCACGGAGCAGATCGCTCCTCCGTCCTCCAGCCTCCAACCTCCGAATCCGGGCTGCTGCGGAGCACACTTTAAATCCCGTCCAGATTCTTGGCTCCTTTCCAGGTTCTTCGGGTCTGAAACCCACCTCCCGATGGCGGCTCGGTGTTCGGGGCTCGGATCCGAGTCCCAGCCTCCCTGAGGACGCGTGAACCGCTGGACGATGTCATCCTCCGGGAGGATGCGAGCCTGAGTGCATTCCCCCCCTCTTCGCAGCTGTCTGTGTGTGCGCGCGCGCGCGCAACACGCCGACGTTTTCACGGTCAGTCTGGAGAGAGGCTGCCGGCCAGAGGTTGATGCGCACCTTCTGAAGGACCGGTCCGGTCTCCGACAGGTGTGCGCAAAAACAGCTCAAAGTGCGTGCGTTTCCAGCGGCGGGGGCCGGGGGGGGGGGGGTTCGTGCGCGTGTTCCCGGACGGAAGCACCAAGTGTGGGTTCTAACATGTGGAGAGGGAACGCGGACGTAGGAGAGCGTTAAGAAACCGAAGGAGGCACCGACAGCAATTATGGGTATGTAGACTGTTCTGCACTCCACTTGTTTCCTGCCACGGGGACGAATATCGGTTGACATCCTGCTCCTGAGACAGTTGACAGGCTGCTTTTCTGTCCTCTAACTGTCAAACACGTGTGTCGGTATTTTGTCGTGTTTTGTTGATATAAAAATTTTTTTTACCAAATTACAAATTCCTCCCGTTCCAGTTTTTTTTTTTTTTTTTTTTTTTTTTTTTTTTTAGG
>NC_024328.1:21172724-21179153 GCF_000523025.1 Cynoglossus semilaevis
TTATTATTTTCAGGTCAAAATTGGTTTCTGTGAATTTGGACTCCAGCATGTCCACAGACAACTTTACCGAACCAGTGTTTGGACTGAGGTTCTGGGTCACGGTCACAGAGTTCAGGATGTGGGTTTTTACATGGATGAGATTTAAAAAAAAAAAAAAACCATATTGTCTATGATACTAACTGCACCGGGACAAATATATGTGTATAAATATATGTCCTATTTCTACTGCCTCTCCAAGAACCACTGGGCTTTAAGGACCAGTCTTTGACAACAGAACCTGGTTCTAATAAGACAGGAGGTTCGGGTTTTGCCGCACGATCGTCCTGACAAGAAAGGCTCTCTGTAGACTAGCTATAAATAAAGACATACTAAGGATATTTAGGCTGTTGTACAAACCTCGCTTCCTGTTACGCAGAGCGTTAGCCGGTAAAGGGGGGGGGGGTAAAAAGCATCTGCTTCTTAGTTTAATCATATACCGTTCAGCAGTTGCCGTGGTTCCACTCGGCGAGCACCGTTTCTGCCCGATCTGCTTCCTCACCTGTCAAACCTGTGCTTCCGCAGGACTCCTGGTGCTTTCCACGTGGCTGGTGTTCGCAGCGGCGGTGCCGACCTGGCTGTTGGCCGCGCCGACCGGCGTCCGTGAGCGTCCCTGCCCTCAGAGCTGTCGGTGTGACGGGAAGATCATCTACTGCGAGTCCAGCGCCTTCCACGACGTGCCAGAAAACGTGTCGGCGAGCACGCAGGGCCTGTCCCTACGTTACAACAGCCTGGCTAGCCTGAGAGCCCGCCAGTTCGCGGGGCTGGGTCAACTGGTGTGGCTCTACCTGGACCACAACTACATCAGCGCGGTGGACGGGCAGTCGTTGCACGGTATACGGCGGCTGAAAGAACTGATTCTCAGCTCCAACAAAATTGCCCGACTGGAAAATAACACTTTTCACGACGTTCCCAATTTACGCAACCTGGACCTTTCCTACAACAAACTGCAGGTTCTCCAGCCCTACCAGTTTTTGGGTCTGAGAAAACTGCTGAGTTTGCACATGAGGTCGAACTCGTTGAAAACCGTCCCGATGCGAGTTTTCCTCGACTGTCGCAACCTGGAGTTCCTCGACATCGGCTACAACCGGCTACGGAGCCTGACGCGCAACACTTTCGCCGGACTCCTGAAGCTCGTGGAGCTGCACCTGGAGCACAACCAGTTTTCGAAGATTAATTTCGCTCATTTTCCCCGGCTGACTCACCTGAGGGCGCTCTACCTGCAGTGGAACCGTATCAAAGTGCTGACTCAGGGCTTGTCTTGGATGTGGACCTCCCTGCAAAAGCTGGATCTTTCAGGGAACGATCTTCAAGTCCTGGACCCCGGTACGTTTCACTGCCTGCCTAACCTCCAGACTCTGAATGTGGACTCCAACAAACTCAGCAATGTCTCCCAGCAGACGGTGGAGGCTTGGATCTCCCTCACCACCATCAGCCTGGCGGGCAATCTGTGGTACTGCAATGCAAACATATGCCCCCTGGTGGCTTGGCTCAAAGCGTTCAAGGGTAACAAGGAGACCACGATGATCTGCGCGGGTCCAAAGGAAGCGCAAGGAGAGAAGGCGAACGACATGGTGGAGACGTACAACATCTGCACTGCAACGCCGTCTCCCGCCACCACCACCACAACCACAACCCCACCCCCCAGCGCAAGATTCAAGCCCGAGCTGCTGTTGCCCCTTTCTACCCAGACCGTCGTGGATGTAAAGACGACCTGGAACGCCACCGTGTCCCAGGCTCCTACCGTGGTCTCCCCCACCCTCCCGGTGCCGGACACTCGGTATGTGTTTTTCCATAAGGTCATCGGAGGGAGCGTGGCCCTCCTCTTATCTGCGGCCTTCATTCTGCTGGTGGTCTACGTCTCGCGGAAGCGCTATCCCGGCAGTATCAAGCAGCTTCAGCTTCAGCGCTCCATGGTCAATAAGCGGCAGAAAAAGGCCAGGGAGACAGAGCGCCCCCTGAGTTCGCCACTGCAAGAGTACTACGTGGACTACAAACCTTCGCACTCAGAGACAACGGACGTGCTGGTAAACGGGACAGGGCCGTACACGTACACCATTTCGGGCTCGAGGGAATGTGAGGTATGACCGCGGAGCTCCGGGGGAAAGTTCCGTCAGCAGGACATGAGAGGTAACTTTCTTACAGTCTGTGGACAGATGTACTTTCCCCCATTCCTTGTCCGTCCGTCTGCGTGTTTTAGGGGGATTAGGAAACGAAGGTCAGGGCAGTAGCAGCTCTTCGTTCAATATGGCCGGTTCGTTCCGTTCCGTATGAGATCCCATCTGTTGTTGTGAATCATGCAGTTTTATTACTTTAAAAATAAATAAATAAATAAAACAACCACACCATTAGCTGGGGGAAGCTGTCGCCGCTCCTCCTACTACGCTCCCCCGTACAGTAAATGCATCCCATACAAATCGGGTTTATTTTTTCATACTTGACACCAACAAGCTCACTGATGAGCTAACTAACATTTATCCTCGAATCGCCCCCCCGTCCCGAATGCACTTGACTCCAGTGCACGGCCGACATTTCACGACGAAATTCTTTTTTTCTTTTTTTTTAAACCTTCTTTTAGAAAACAGTGTGGGCAACAAACCTCGTAGACTTGTGACACATAACAGTAGCAGCCTCAGGCACCATATATGGTCACGGGGGAGAGCGACTTTCGTCTCTCCACAGTGTCTATTTTGAAAATATTAACGCTAATCGCAAGGTCCCGATCTGCTAAATTGTTAAAAAGCTAGGAGACAGATTAATAAATTAATTATGTATTCATTAGGGTTTGGACGTCAACTTGTCAAATTAATTCATAACAAAAAAAAAAGAAAAATCAGTGCACTCTCCAGCCTGTAGGGGGCAGTGATGAGACTAGAGTGAAGTAGTAAAGTTAAGAAACTTCTGGCTTTGGATCAGTTCGATAAAACGTCAGTATCAGATATAATGCGATCGATCGATCGATCGAGTCTTTATAAGAACCGGACGGAGGCGTCGACTGTTACGGTACGTTGCTAAGAGTGGCTTTCGCTCTGTGGACGTGGAAGTCTGCAGAGATGAATCTGCTTCTCATCTTTATTGATGTATTATTTATCTATTGATGACGGGTTTTTTTTTTTGTTGTTGTTGTTATTCATTATTTATTCCTACCATCCTTCCCCGATGCTTGGCCTGGGTGCGTTCCTTAGACGCGGTCGGTCATTTAGAGACAGCTCCGCTAGTGAAAGTTCTCACCGGACGCCACACGTCTTAGCCACTGCGTGTCATCATATATACATACATATATATATATATATATATATGTATAAGTATATACTGTATATATATATATATATATATGTATAAGTATATACTGTATATATATATATATATATATACAGTATATACTTATACATATATATATATATATATATATGTATAAGTATATACTGTATATATATATATATATATATGTATGTATATATGATGACACGCAGTGGCTAAGACGTGTGGCGTCTTTCACTAGAATGATATTGATATACATATTATTGATCAGTTATTGAATACATATATGTGTATATATGTATATATGTGTAAGTATATATATGTATATACGTATATATGTATGTATATATGATGACACGCAGTGGCTAAGACGTGTGGCGTCTTTCACTAGAATGATATTGATATACATATTATTGATCAGTTATTGAATACATATATGTGTATATATGTATATATGTATATATGTGTAAATATACATATATTTGTATATGTATATATGTATATATGTGTAAATATACATATATGTATATGTATATATATGTATGTATATATGTATATATGTGTAAATATACATATATTTGTATATGTATATATGTATATATATGTATGTATATATATGTATATATATGTGTGTGTATGTATATATGAAGACGCGTGGCGTCTGGTGAGAATTTTAATGTGGAATTTTCCCTATATATACATATATACATATATATACATACATATATATACATATACACATATATACATATATATGTATTCAATAGCTGATCAATAATATGTATATCAATATCATTCTCGTGAAAATTCCTCACTAAAATTCTCACCGTACGCCACACGTCTTAGCCACTGCGCGTCAGGACGGATTAAGACACAAACTCCTCGGGAGGAAGACAAGTCAATTTGCTCATTTTTTTTAATTAGCCTTTTTTTTCTCTCTCTCTCTCTAAATATGCGATTTTACTTCGGTCTCAAACCAGGCGTCCTCCTCCTCCTCCTCCTCCTCCGTCTCCTCCTGTCTCTCCTCGTAACCAGCTGTAACTCTTTTGCTTCGACAGTGAAGAGCGATTAAGAGAACCGCCTCCTGTCGGCCGTCACGTCGTGTCATTAGAATCCGGGAGAATGTTCTATCCCCCTGCGGTCTAGGCCTGCGGTCTGGGACGACTCCATTAATCACTGCAGGACATGTTTTATGTCAGGGAGTTGAAAAAAAAAAAAAAAAGGGGCCTTGTTTGTTCTCGCCCCGAGGTACACGGGAAGATCAGCTGTTTGTCCGATTTTCTGCCGCGCGGCGTTTCTCAAACCGACCGCCGGAGGTGAGACGGCCCGGCTTATCTGTCTTGTAACGTTTGGCCGGAAAACGTGGCGTGGGAGCGTTAAATAGCCTAGAACTAATGGGGCTTCACTTCCACTATATGCCGGAATAACTAACAGCCAATCAGAGGTAAGGAGCCGAGACTTCCTCCGCTTTTGTTATTCCTTGGCCTCGAGAGCTCAGGGGAGCAACGCAAGTTGTTCAAATTCTAATGGCTTTTTTTTTTTTATGAGATACATTTTGGTGCCACACAGTGGGGAAACACGACAGCGTCACCTGTTGGGGAGTCAGAGCAGGTCTGGATGGATGCTGTCGAATACTGCAGTAACACAATTAGAGTCGTGTGAGCTGTTTAAAATAGATCCAATACCAGGTCGCGGGGGCAGCAGTCTCCACGACCGCCACCCAAATCACACTGCACCGTACCAACCCCCACCCAAACACCTGCACCACCTGCAGGAGGTGAATCCACTGGGAGGCGCTAACCGCCCTAAGTGGGATTCGAACTTGCCCAGGAGGTGAACCCTGGGGCTCCACATCAATGACAGAGACATTGCCTCTGTGCCAAATATATATATATATATATATGTATATAGGTATATATGTATATATACATATATGCATATATACATAAATATACATATATACAAATATACATATATACAAATATACATATATACATATTTATGTATACATATATACATATACATATATACCTATATACATATATAGATATATATATACATATATATGTATATATGTATACATAAATATGTATATATGTATACATAAATATGTATATATGTATATTTATGTATATATGCATATATGTATATATACGTATATTTATATATATGTATATGTATATATATATCTATATATGTATATAGGTATATATGTATATGTATATATGTATATTTATGTATATATGCATATATGTATATATATATGTATATATACGTATATTTATATATATGTATATGTATATATGTATATTTGTATATATGTATATTTGTATATATGTATATTTGTATATATGTATATATACAGATATATACATATATACATATATACAAATATACATATATACATATATACATATATATACAAATACATATATATGTATACAATAACTGATCAATAATACGTATATCAATAACTGATGACTGAGGAGATCGATACGGGATCAGGAGAGAGAAGATATCGCGATACTTTTGCGTATCAATATTTTCCTTACACCCCATGTACAGGTGACTGTAATATTCTCGGGTGGTGTAGATATATTTAGTATTTTGTTTTGAAGCTCATTATCTTTCAGTAATAATCTGTAATTAGTAGGGACGTCCAACGATTAAACGATTGTAATCCGATGAATCCACAGGCTAGCTGTGGATTAACTGCCACTCGTCGTCAATAACAGCAGGTGGATTTGTGTGTTTTAAACCTGTTTTAATGCGCTTTAATACGGAAAGAATGTCCCTGAAAATCTCCGACAGTCGGTAGGAGAGTCAGTGTGTTTCAGTCACGACTCTTCGTCTGGACGGCGTCTGGCAGAAGGTGCGGAGAGTTTCTTCTAGTCCTCAACGATATTAATCAAGTCGACGTAAGAAAACATCAGCTAATCGAGCGACAACTGAACGAAATGAACTAAATTATTAGTGTCTCTTTATTGGTCATGCTAACCTTGCTAACAGCCTCAGCCTAGCTATTGCTGTTGAAGTAAGTCTCGGTCATGCTAACCTTGCTAACAGCCTCAGCCTAGCTATTGCTGTTGAAGTAAGTCTCGGTCATGCTAACCTTGCTAACAGCCTCAGCCT
>NC_024328.1:21179722-21181363 GCF_000523025.1 Cynoglossus semilaevis
GCTATTGCTATTGAAGTAAGTCTTGGTCATGCTAACCTTGCTAACAGCCTCAGCCTAGCTATTGCTATTGAAGTAAGTCTCGGTCAAGCTAACCTTGCTAACAGCCCCAGCCTAGCTATTGCTAATGAAGTAAGTCACGATCATGCTAACCTTGCTAACAGCCTCAGTCTAGCTATTGCTATTGAAGAAAGTCTGTGGCTAACCAGGCCTTACCCCCCACTTGAGGACACCTGGGGATCGATTCCTTTGGTCTCTTCCGTGTACCTAGCCGTTCTCCAACATCTCGCTTCACCCGATAAGTTTTTTCTTCACCAAATTTGATTTGCTCACCAATTATGAAAAAAAAAAAAAGTCTGATCAAATATTTTAATTTTACCTTGCCGTTTAAGCCGTACTTGAACCTCCTTCATGCTCAGTGTTAAGCTTTGATGGGTGTTGAATCATTTCCCCTGTTAACGGTCGGGACCATGACGACCTAGCCTCGCAAACTAATGAGGCAGCTACACTTGTTTAGAGCCGACACAACCTCAACAATATTTCCGCAAAGGACAAAATTTTTTTTTTTTTTTAAACTGATTATGCTAATCCAAATGAGCCTGAAGGTAAGAGGGTAAACAGCGCTAACAGATAAGTAAGAAAATGGCCAACCGGTTCTTGGTACAAAAAAGGGTTCTAGGGGGCGCTGGTCTAGACAGAAGTGAAAGGGATAAAAGTAAGTTTTAGACAGCCTCAGCCTAGCTATTGCTATTGAAGTAAGTCTCGGTCAAGCTAACCTTGCTAACAGCCTCAGCCTCGCTATTGCTATTGAAATAAGTCTTGGTCATGCTAACCTTGCTAACAGCCTAGCTATTGCTATTGAAGTAAGTCTTGGTCAAGAAATGGCACCACCCTGTGGAGAGACGTAAAGTAAATCATCGGCTGCGCAGTAAAAGTCGTCCTCATTTTACTGCGCATAAATACCGTGTCACTACTTCGCAGAAATTCAGCAGTATTCATCAGTATTGAGCAGCAGCTCAACAACTTGAAGTCACAAAGTGCTGTTCTGCTAAAGGGCTGTCATGCTGGTTACTAGGCAACAGGTGTTAAAGGTGCATTTCATCTTTTTTTTCTTTCGTTTGTATTACTTTAACATTCCTTGAACCCTGCTTGTTTTTGTTTTGTTTTTTTTTTTCTTTTTTTTTCTTTCTCTGCCCGGAGATTTAATATCGGAGTAGAAATTAAAAAGGGTATTCACATAATGACAGAGCGAGTAAAATCCGTGGCATTCAGAGAAGTACACACGCACGTACGCGCAGCTTTTCTTTGGAGTTATCACCATAGAAACTGGACAGCAGCGAGAACTCTGTTTGTGGACGGAGTGATGGAACAGCAACATCCTGTTGCTGCCACCGCGAAACCAATAAGGGATGGATGGATGGATGGATGGATGGATGGATGGATGGAAGTATGAAGGTATGTATGGATGTATGAAGGTATGTATGGATGGATGGATGGATGGATGGAAGTATGAAGGTATGTATGGATGTATGAAGGTATGTATGGATGGATGGATGGATGGATGGATGGATGGATGGATGGATGGATGGATGGATGGATGGATGGATGGATGTATGGATGTATGGATGTATGTATGTATGTATG
>NC_024328.1:21182663-21202394 GCF_000523025.1 Cynoglossus semilaevis
ATGGATGGATGGATGAATGGATGGATGGATGGATCCAGCCCGGGAAGCTGAGAAAGCTGCTCGACTGGATTAAAGGTATTAGTGTTGCTAATACTTGCGCGGCACCGACTGAAAAACATCGCAAACCAAACTACGGAAAGAAGGCAACTGTGCAACATGAGTAGAAAGCGTAAAAAAAAGTGAATAGTACTGAGCATATACTGTAAGAATGTATCAAATCGAAGTACCCCCCCAACACCAAAGGTATACTGGCAAGAATCTGGCGGGAACAATACAATATATTGTGATACTATAGACATATAGCAATATATTGAGGGTTTTTTTTTAACCAAGATTAATTTTAGGAAATCTGTCATCACCGAACGTCAGGTTACGAACATCAGAACAGAGGGATCGACATCTGCAATCACTGGAGAAGAAAAAAAAAAAAAAGCGGGAAAATTTGCGGGAGTCTGTCTGAAATACTTATACATGCAGTCCCTGTACAATCCACTAGGGGTTTGAGGTTTAAAATGGACTATAAAAAAAATCCAAAAAAAAAAAATTTGCTTATTTGCTTGTTAGACGTTAGAACATCGTTACGCTATCGTGAATTCGAAACAGCGTGATATTTGAGTGTATCGATATCTACTCAACGTGTACAATATACTGTACATAACTACATACATATAGTGAACAAGTAAGTCAAAATATTTAATTCTGAAAATAGCAGGGAATTCTGGGAATTTAAATATATCAAATCTCTCTCTCTCTCTCTCTATCTAATCACTAGCCCTCTCTACCACCGACTAGCGACAAGACTCGGGCTAATTTAATAAAAACTACAGTTCTTTTTGTGATTACAGTTTAGACGTGAGCAGAAATACGACATTTTATAGCCCGAGTGGGGGGGGGGAAAATATATTTCACTTCACAATAAAAAAAAAGAAAAAAAAAATCAGATAATCGCAATGTCATTTACCAAATAACATCATTTCCCTCTCGTGCCTGAGGGATTTTCAGATATAGAAGAAAAAAAAAATAATAATAATACATGAATTACAAGAACGGAGGCACTGGCTGACGATCTGTCACGTCATCTGTCGGATTATTACGACCGACATGTTTTACAACCCGTTAACAAGTTTGAAGTTAAGTATCTCAGTATTTTGGATCATAAATCAATTGGGGGGGAAGGAAAAAAAAAAAAGAAATTCTCTCATCTATCGTTGGCCATATCTTTTTTTTTTTTAACTTCAACAGCTCAATCAAGTATGCATGGAGAATATTTGTGTCTGTCCGCAAATACACAACAGGATTTTACTCAGAATTGAGGGGTGTGTTGTGTTGAATACAGTGGTACCACAATTGATCTCGGCGGAGTGGAGAGAGAGCAAAAGACACGGTCAACAAATATGACATACTGTGTACTGTCCAACGTCTGCACCAGTGTCAGTACTACATACTGTATGTACGTACATATGTACATATACACATACATACATATATATATACACATACATACATATATACATATACATACATACGTACATACTGTATGTACATACATACGTACATACTGTATGTACGTACATATGTACATATACACATACATACATATATATATACACATACATACATATATACATATACATACATACGTACATACTGTATGTACATACATACGTACATACTGTATGTACGTACATATGTACATATACACATACATACATATATATATACACATACATACATATATACATATACATACATACGTACATACTGTATGTACATACATACGTACATACTGTATGTACGTACATATGTACATATACACATACATACATATATATATACACATACATACATATATACATATACATACATACGTACATACTGTATGTACATACATACGTACATACTGTATGTACGTACATATGTACATATACACATACATTCATATATACACACATACATACATATATATACATACATACATACATACATACATACATACATACATACATACATACATACATACAGTATGTACATACATACATATATACATCCACACATATACATACATATATAAATACATACTAATATGTATGTATACACATACATATATATACATACACATACATATATACATACATACATACATACATATATACGTACATATGTACATACATACATACATACTGTATGTACGTACGTATGTACATACACACATACATACATATGTACATATACACATACATACATATATACACACATACATACATATATATACATACATACATACATACATACAGTATGTACATACATACATATATACATCCACACATATACATACATATATAAATACATACTCATATGTATGTATACACATACATATATATACATACATATACATATATATATACATATATACAGTACATACATATACATATACACATACATATACATATATACATATATATATGTTTAGGGGACAGAGTGGTGCAGCAGTAGGACCACTGCCTGCCACTAGACAGCGTTGGGTTTCGATACCACTTTAGTCCCTAAATACCAGCCCCCCCCCCCTTTCTCCGCCTCCACACCTCAACCCTTGAAGTTGCCGTGAGTGAGTATAATAAATATGAGTAGGTTTGGTCCGTGGAGTCAAGGTATTACTGCGAAAGACGTCGAGAAACAATTTTATCAGACGGCCGCAGACCGTAATATAGAGATATTAGATCGTTGGCGGCAAATCCCATTTTGTTTTCTCGAGAAGCAATATTTTAGAGAAAATCAGGCTGACGTTTTGCCGAGAGCGGTTGCACCGAGCGAGGTAAACATTGCATGTCCAGTGCAGAGTTAAAAAAAAAACATCTGGCAACGATATGATTGGATTGGAACTACTTTTGTCACGCTGCTGAATAATAACAGCGTTAAAGCAAGATTTTTCTGACAGGATTCTCTGCTCAGTCCTTCCTGTTGTAGCGGAGGGGATTTAAACCCTGTTGATGATGAGATTTGATTGGATGCAAAGGGCAACAACACTCGATGGCTTTTCGTTGGGGGGGGGTCAAACTGGATTTATGCAGGGCAAAGGTCAACAAGGAAACCGGGGCTCTGCTGTAGCAGTAGTGTGGAGGTCTGGTCTTTTGCATGAAGATTGGTGGAAGTTATGGATGGATGGATGGATGGATGGATGGATGGGGTTCCTCAACGATTTTGTTTATGTTGACCTTAAGTTTCTTTATTAAAGAATATGTCAAATATGACAAAGACCAAATATATTTCATGAAATATATGCTGCTGCCCCCGCGACCCGGTAACGGATAAGCGGATGAAAATGGATGGATGGATGGATGGATGGATGGATGGATGGATGCCAGGGTAATGTTTGCCTCTGAAAACTACGGGTACGTTTAAGCACGCAGCTCCTCAACGAGTCGCCCTTGTGACCCCACTCCAAAGCACTTTACCGCCCCGACGCGTTAGAGGACAACAATATCAACTCGTGTGACTCATTACGCCGCGATTATGTCCAAAAACCCCCCAAGCTGTTAGCTTGGATCGCAGAGAAAACAAAAAAATGGTTCCCATCGGTTGGCCCTCTTTTTGTGACGCTTCGAATGTAGGTCAAGCTTTTCAGCTGCATAATTCCCAATTAGCTGATAGGGCAGCTGCGCCGCGGCCAGCACGGCTGCGATTGGCGCAGAAGGCCCGATCTCTCGTCGGCATATTAACATCATCCTCCGCCCGAGCTGTGCTGCTGCTCTCTGTCAGCTGGATAATTCACTCGGTGGGGGGGCGGGGGGGCAAGGGGGAGGGAGGGGGGCAGACAGACAGACCAGCCTCTGTTATAATCACTGTCCAGGAGGCCACACACACACACCACCCCCATGGACGCTCATTGACATGCTAACAGATAACGGACCGCTCGCGCTGCTACACTTAGCATGTGTACTTGTAAAAATCAACTCCTGTGATGAGTGACCGACGTTAAAACGAGTGGTGAAAGGAGGTGCGAGAAGCCGCTAGCAATATGTTTAAATTGGTATATGACGCGATTAGCATCTGTTTCTGACTCCCACCCACCCCCCCCAAAAAAAAAAGAAAAAACTTCATCTTTAACCTGAATATAGAACTGCATATTGGTTGAAGGGCTTACACGGTGGGAGAGAGGTTAGTGCGTTTGCCGTACAGAACAAGGTCACTGGTTTGATCCCTGGTGCTAACTCATGGTGGCAGTAAAACACCATCATAGACCAGCATTCGTTTGGAATTGGAAAAAACGTGAACTAGTGTGTCAAAAATATTGTCTCTCGCGACAAAAAAAAAAAAAAAAAAAACAACTTTAAATCAAATATTTCAATATTTTTATTCCATCCCACGATTTTAAGTCAAAATAGTAAGTAGTAAGTTTTGAGCAACAAAACAGTCGACGTCAATCCGAGAGATCAATCTGAAAGTTTCTGACAAAGTTACAGTGTCTGTGTCTGTGTCGGGAATTACAAAAAGGTCACATTTTGCCGACTTTTAATAATCCCGCTGTAATTACGTTTCTGTTTGGAAAAGCAGTTTTGCATTTTTTTTTTTTTTTCAAAAATAACCCTAATCCCTCAGATGCAGGGGATTTATCTCCTCCTAATGCTGCTCATCCCATTTTCTGCTCATCAGCGTTGGCAACGCAACGCGGGGCCCCAGATTTACTCTTATTTACAGAGCGGACAATTTACGAGTCACCACTGAGCCTCTGCTGATGTGCGTGTTGACAGTGAGTAACTTGAATGCGTACGATTGCGTGGATTAGTCCCAAAAAAAGGGACGTTTTTTAGGACAGGAAGTGAAGTACTCCACAGAATTCACTTGGTTTTCCTTGACTGACTGGTTTCTCCTACTTAACACTCCCACGCACAATCCCGATCTCTCTCTCTTTCTCTCTCTCTCGCTGCCTTACTGCGTCGTTCCTCCCTCACCCCGCCCCCCTCCCTTCTAGCGCACAAATAAAGGCGTGCACGCGCTGTTGTTACTTATCAAAACAAGAGTTGTATACACACGTGGACAAAATTGTTGGTACCCCTCAGTTAAAGAAGGGAAAACCCACAATTCTCACTGAAATCACTTGAAACTTACAAAAGTAACAATAAATAAAAATTTACTGAAAATTAAAGCCATTACTTTTGAATTGTTGATTAACATAATTATTTAAAAAACCAAACCAACAATTTTGTCCACGGGTGTATTTGGAAATTTTTTTTTTTTGCATTTTATTCAGTGGCGCTTTGGCCCAGAGGCAACGTCTCTGTCATGGGTGTGGAACCCCAGGGTTCACCTCCTGGGCAAGTTCGAATCCCGGTTAGGACGGTTGGTACCTTGCAGTGGACTTGCCACCCGCAGGAAGGTTCAGGGGGTGGTGAACATGGATGGATGGATGGATGGATGGATGGATGGATACATTTTTTTTATTTAAACAAAATTTTATTTAATTTTGTTTCACTGTGGAGAGAAAAAAATATTTTTGTTTATCTGCAATAAATGACCGGAAGAAGTAGAAGAAGAAGAAACTGGATCTGGAATTGAAATGTTCTTTCCTGTATTTGAACAAATTTCCATCCATCCATCCATCCATCCATCCATCCATCCATGGAAACCAAAAGCGCCTTCAGTAAACATATATTCTTCAAATCTAAGTCGATTTTTAAAAAACAACAGAGTTGAAACAAAGTGCTGAATGATAATGAATAAGTAATACTAGCGTACTGGCAACAGCGCTACAGGTAAAAAGGTCACGGTTAACATGACCTCTTCTTTTTTTTTCCACCTAGGGTCAAATAAACAACGCTAAATCCGGTGATCCTCAGTGGAGACGAGACCCGGCTGACGTTAGCTTTAGCCGGTGGCCGGTGCCGTCGTAAGTAATAATAACTCATTCAGGTAACAAGAAACATCATCTTTCCTGGACGGCTTTTGTAATCTAGAGATTTTTTTATAATTCTGCTCATGCACCGCTAGATCGGGCAGGAGTTCATGAGCCATTAACGTGGAGGGAGGCGGGAAGGAAAAAAAAAAAAAAAAAAATGGTGATCACACTTTAGGTGAAATGTGGCCGTGCGCAGCAATCTGCGCTAAGCAGCTCAGCTGGCAGCTGTCCAGGCTACGAGCCGATGACTCGCCTCCCGTAAGAGCTTCAACGGCGACACCAACCGTTTCCTCTTTATTTCGGATTAAACCTGAATGCTCACTCAGCTCCGTTGGCCACAGAGATTTGTTTATTTTTGCTTTTAATCCAATGCCAAGACACGGAACCGGCCTAGATAACGGCATACGTAAAAGTACGTTAAGTCCACAACGAGAATTTGGGTTTCACTTTTTTTTTTTTACAAAAAAAAAAAAATGGATTTTTTAAATTTGATTTGTCGGTTTTACAGTCAGTTATTTTTATTATTCATATGAAACCAACAAAAAAAAGAAAGAAAAGTAAACATATTTTTGTCAACTCTTGATATTAATTTTAAAATTATTTTGAGTTAACTCTGGACAACTATGAAATATATATATATACACATATATAAACACATATACATACATATATACACATATATATAAATATATATACATATATACACATATAAGCAAACGCGTGTTTTGTACCGTAGCGTTTGCATTGTTTTTTCCCCTGGTATAGCAGGTATATAAATACATATACATAAATATATACATATACATAAATATATACATATACATACATATATACATATATATACATACATACATATATATACACATACATATATATACACATAAAAAAACGCTTACTTTTCTTAATTTTTATTTTTTTTTTGTATTTCTGTTTAGTTTATAAATATAAACACAAATCCGTAATTGAACACGGAGATCGTGGCAGTGAGAACGAAGGAATAATGTTGACGTTTTGAGTCGCCGTAGCTCAGTTTCGTAAAGTCGATGTAAATAAAAATAAAACAGAGGAGATGAGACACGGTGACGAGACAAATTTGGTCAGAAGAACGCATCGGCAACAGCACAGAGAGATGGGAGGGAGGGGGAGCGAGAGAAAGAGAGAGAGGAGGAGAGGGAGAGGGAGAGAGAGAGAGAGAGAGAGAGTGCCAACTCTGTGACATCTTCTCCCTCAACGCGTTGCCCGGAAAACTACAACTTTCCCGTCTACCACTGGATATAGAAGTGTTGATAGGAGATATTGCCGCCGCCTGTGGTGTAAACGGTAAACTGCGAACATGGCAAAGCCATCTTTGGCGATAATGAGGTCAAGGTCACTTACGGAGTGCAAAAAAAAAAAAAAAGCATCTCGTGACAACGCAAAATTGGAGAAGAAAACTAGCGTTTGTTACATTTCTAGCAACATTTGTGTAAATATTAAATAAGTGAAAAGTAGGGGTGAGTCTGACAATACCATACTTCACCATAAGGGGGCAACTATATGATATATTTGAATGTAAACCTCATTAAACAGCAATATTATAGGCACAATGATACACAGTAGTCCTTTCGCTATTTCGCGGTTCATCTTTTCACGGGTTTTTTGCAAACTTGATCTGCGAGAGATGTCACAGGAATGGGACGACGATACGGTTCGATCGGTGCAATTTCGCAACAAAATCGACGACGTCATGACTGCCTACTAGCTAGTCTATGACTGGAAAAAGAAGCAGCGGAAGCAACTGCCGATCGCAATGTTTTTGCAGCCTCACCAAAAAAAACGAATACACCTTCGGAAACCACGGAAGAGGTGCCCCAAGAAATGGCACCACCCTCTGGAGAGACGTAAAATGAATCATCAGCTGCGTAGTAAAAGTCATCATCATTTTACTGCACATAAATACGGTGTCACTACTTCGCGGAAATTCAGTTCTCGCGGCAGGGCCTTGGAACCGATCTACCGCGATAAACGAGGGACCGCTGTGTCGTGGATTTCTTTTTTCACCGATCTAGCTGTAGTCCGAGTGTGATCTTAGTCTCAGACTCTGTTCCATCTGAACATCAGGTTACAAACATCGGAACAGAGGGATCTACATTTGGAATCACTAGAGAAGAAAGAAAGGAAAAACAAAATGAACCAACACCAGGAATATCGGACTGCGAATTGGGGATAAAAAAAATAACTGTACGTGTATTTTTTACACGTCCAGTAAAACAATGAACTAAGCTTTCTCAAATGTTGAAAAATAAACAGAGGTGTGTGTGTGTGGTTCGTGATGAAGACAAAGCGTAGCAGCAGTCACGCTACGACTTTAAATACAATTACTTAAACAAGGTCAGCCCACGGAGAGTGGAGCTAAACACAAATGAAAGAAGCTGTCTGGAAGCAAATCCTTCTGTGATCCAATAAAAAAAAATAATAATCCAGGATAATATAAAATATATTCCATGTTCTACATACAGTACTCCTGACACAGCAGTGATGTGGTATTTAGGTCAGTGACGGTCAAGGCAGAAAACTGCCTTGTTTAACGTTAGAAATAGAGGTAAAACGGAGAAGCAAACATATTTTGTCAACTCTTGATATTAATTTTAAAATTATTTTGAGTTTACTCTGGACAACTATGATCTATATATATATACTGTATATGCACATATATATATCTTCTTTTTCTTTCGGCTTTGTCCCTTTTTTTTTTGAGGGGTTGCCACAGCACATCACTGATTTCCATCTCTCCCTGTTCTCTGTATCTTCTACTCTGACTCCAACTATCTGCATGTCCTCCCTCACTGCATCCATATATCTCCTCTTTGGCCTTCCTTTCTTTCTCCTACCTGGTAGCTCCATCTCTAACATTCTTCTACCGATGTATCCACTGTCCCTCCTCTGCACATGTCCAAACCATCTCAATCTGGATATATACATATATATATGTATGTATGTATATATACAGTATATGTATATATGTGTATATGTGTGTATATGTGTATATATGTGTATATATGTATATATATGAATATATATGTGTATATATGTATATATGTGTATACATATATATATACATATATACATATATACATATACATACACATACATACATACATATATACACATATATACATATATACATACATACGTATATATGTATGTATATATGTATATATATGAATATATATGTGTATATATGTATATATATGAATATATATGTGTATATATGTATATATATGAATATATATGTGTATATGTATGTATGTATGTATGTATATATATGTATATATATATGTATACACATATATACATATATACACATATATACATATATACACATATATACATACATACATATATACACATATATATTCATATATATACATATATACACATTAGAAAATGAGAGAATAGTGGTTTTACATTTACAGTAGGGACCTTGGATTTGTTATTGGTGCTAATGGTCCTCTCTACCCATGGGTTCAGCGGGGGGGGGTGGGGGGGGGGGAAAGTAAAAAAAAAAAAAAAAAAAAATTTACAGCCTGAAGGAAGAGTTTCACAGAATAAGTTGGAAAAGTGGGTCACTGCTTAAAACGTTTGGGAAACACTGGTTTAAACAGGTCCTCGGGGGACGAGAACAGCACTCTTACTGAAGCCCGTTTTTAGAAAAAAGTGTCTGATCGCATGTTCGCGTAGCAAACGTTTCCCGTGTCTCTAAACTGCCTTGTTTACTTTAGGACGCGTGAGCGAATTCATAGTCTGTGTGACGGTCTTTGTACACGTAAGGACATTAAATCTCTATACGCCGCGCCGGAGCTTTATGCCGTTTAATTGCCATTTTTCAGACCATGCTAATGTGTAAAACCAAAAGAGGTCTTTGAATCAGCAAAGTGCTTGTAATGTAATAACCACTCTCTCCTAAATGGAGCCTCGATTCCATTTAAAAGAGGGTGAAAAACGTGTGCACTCTAGCTTCAGGCTTTCATCTTGCATATAAATGACTTGCGCTGAAAGTGGGCGATAGAGCAGACCGCAGACTCCAGGTCTGGGGTCACGAACTGTATCACCAGCACTCTGCTGGTTACACACACCAGCACCTAACCCAGGGTTAGAGGGTTAGGGTCAGGGTTAGGTTAGGTTAGGGTTAGGGTTAGGGTTAAGGTTAGTTAGAGTTAGGGTTAGTTAGGGTTAGGGTTAGTTAGAGTTAGGGTTAGTTAGGGTTAGGGTTAGGGTCAGGGTCAGGGTGAGGGTCAGGGCCAGGGTTAGGTTAGGGTTAGGGTTAATTTAGGGTTAGGGTTAGGGTTAGGTTAGGGTTAGGGTTAGGGTTAAGGTTAGTTAGAGTTAGGGTTAGTTAGGGTTAGGGTTAGGGTCAGGGTCAGGGTGAGGGTCAGGGCCAGGGTTAGGTTAGGGTTAGGGTTAATTTAGGGTTAGGGTTAAGTTAGGGTTAGTTAGAAATAGATTTAGGGTTAGTTAGGGTTAGGGTTAGGGTCAGGGTCAGGGTGAGGGTCAGGGCCAGGGTTAGGTTAGGGTTAGGGTTAAGTTAGGGTTAGGGTTAGGTGCTGGTCTGCGGGTTAGGGTTAGAGGGTTAGGGTCAGGGTTAGGTTAGGGTTAGGGTTAGTTAGGGTTAGGGTTAATTTAGGGTTAGGGGTAAGTTAGGGTTAGTGTTAGGGTTAGTTTAGGGTTAGGGTTAAGTTAGGGTTAGAGCATAACGTCTTTTGTTTCACCTTCACTCTCGCTTGTTCCGATTCTGTCATCAAGCAACTCTCGTCAAAATTGAAATATTTTGCTTATTGCAAATATGGCACAAACCCTCGACAGGATCTGGATTTTAAATCCTTTTCCCACCATTTTACAGAGATTACGATTACGATTAAGAATACGACATTTAAAATCCATTGTAACATCTGTCTGAGAACTTGACGACGCGCCCTTTTCCGTATTTTTCCGACGCGGCAGATAAAAATGATCAAACTCGTGAAAACTTGTGTTCTCACACGTTCTACCCTCTCTGTTCTCTCCTCCTAGATTCCACAGCCACAGGGGGGCGCTCTGATGTTGGACCGGTGTGAGGCCGTGTGGAAGGACCAATGAGAGTGGATACTGAACGCTAAGACTTTTATTGTCATTCCGAACATTCTGGAAGCAGGGTATAAGATTAAAAAAATATTTATCGCAATGAATATCCCCCCCCATACCCTCGTACTGTCCTCGGTTAAGAAGCGGGGAAGATATACGGTCTGCCTCTAGAGGAGGTAGTAGGTATTACAGTGGAATCCATTTTTTTTAATCTCATTATACAAACCATTCTGCCATAAAGGGATATTTCAGTTTTTGTTTGTTTGATTTTTTTTTTGATTTTTTTTATAAAAATGACTTAGCAATTTCGATATGCCCCCCCCCCCCCCCCCCCCCCCCCCAAAAAAAAAAATTCTCTTTGATGCGAGAAGCGTGAACCTAACGGTTGAAAAAACAGAGTTGCTGAGTTGCTTCGAAAAAAATAATGCAAACCTGCCTTAAAGCATTCCGTGTTGGTACGAATTCTATAAACTATTTGGAATATCACAGACCAAATGGCTAACGAAGAAAACTTTACTGTCAACTCATCAAATGAACCAGGGGCAACCGTTGCTACTGCCATCTCAACGAAGGGCCAGAAACGAACAGAACGGGGAGTCAAGATTGCTCTAAACTTTCCTCACACCGATGAATCAATATCTCCACTTTCACTCACATTTTCGGCATTGCCCAAAGTTGAATAAAACCCGATCAACTCTAGGACTAGCTCCTACCTTCTTGTAGCAGTAGCAACCTATGAAAAAGGCTGCTACTGCTTCAGTGGGCTTCAACGGGGCAACACTGGATAGCCTAGCATGTTGATGAATCTTTTAACTTTTTTTTTTTTTTTTTTTATTTTTACGGACAGCAAAAATGCACTGGAGCAGTGTTCGGACGAATTGCCGCAATCTACTGTGTACGTCGCACTTCAGTCGATTCAGACCCGCTTCTCTTTAGTAGGCGCGCGGAGTACTTGCGCTACAGGAAGCATCCCCCAGACCCCCCCCCCCTTAATTGTCCCCTACATTGTACAGGCTCTACAGATTGCCAGCATTCAAAATTATTTCTTGCTTTTTTGTTTTTTTCCTTTGAACTAATTGTAACGTTCAGAATAATATATATATATATATGAAATTTTGCTTTTTTTTTTTATTTAAAAAATGTACAACTTTCCGACCGCGCTCACCTACCGACACATACGTGCTTTTTTGTACTACGCTAGAGTATAACACTTGGTAAATAAAGAGTGGTGAACCAGCACTAACTGTTCTTTGTCCAGGTCTGTGGTACCAGACCAAGCGACTGTTGCCGAGACCCGAAGGCTGTCATGTGCACGTGTCTGGTTTCTGCTTTAGCGATGGAGACGCTAACCTGCATCTGCTCCATTCTCCACTTGTGTACAATCGAATTAAAGTTGCGAATATTAATAGACAGCGACTGGATGTTCTTCATACACAAAGAGTCGTGTGCCATGAGCAAACTTAAGGGATTCGAATCTGGACAACTGTCAGTTGAGAATTGGACGCCGCCTTAGTACCGACGGTTTTCTTGGTGCTGTGAGATCAGTCCATTACATATAGGAGGATTAGTACCAGGTCCGGGGCCCCGATTAGAGGCCTCTGTTGTGGCGACAGTACCTTTCTAAGGTATCCACCAAGACTGGAACGAGATTAGGAGGAAACAGGGCCAGACTAAACTGATTAGTCATCTGGTGTCCTGCTGGTCCTTCCTCTGCATCTGGAAGAGTTGTCGCATACTTTTCTAAAGCAGTAATTATTCAAAAATCGATTATCCTAATGGAGACTCTAACAATCTCGTCTTACATATTTGAACTTTACGACAACTTTACAAATACAAAAAAAAAAAGTGGTCAAATTTTTTCCATTAACCTCTTGAATAGACGCTGCCGGTCAACGGTCAACTGTCAGAGAGCAACAACAACAAATGTCCCATCAACGCGTCTTCAAGACTGAAGATCTAGGATGAACGGAGTCTGCACTCGTGTTTCACGGATGTTAGACGACACAAACTGCCGCGACTTAACGCGGACCGCCATCGCGGTGAACGCAGTCCACAGCTGCGGGCGTCTTGACCGCATCACGATCACAACGCCTGATAGCCGTGATAGCGGTGACACCGGGTCGTGCTCCTGAGGAACACAAGCGTTGATAACATGTCTCTCTAAAGACGTTGTTCACATGGCGACGATACGGTTCCCGGATCCCAGAGCTGTAGCACCAATTGCAGAAAACTGCGTCCTCGTCGTATACCAGTCCCAGAGTGGAGAGGTTTGAAAACTCCAGCAGTAATCCTTACACCATGTATGTATATATACATGTATGTATATATATATATATGTATGTATGTATATATATGTATGTATGTATATATGTATGTATATATATGTATATATATATATGTATATATATATGTATATATGTATATATGTATGTATATATGTATGTATATATATGTATATATATATATGTATATATATATGTATATATGTATATATGTATGTATATATGTATGTATGTATATATGTATGTATGTATATATACATGTATGTATATATATATGTATGTATATATGTATATATGTATATATATGTATGTATATATGAATGTATGTATATATGTATGTATAATATATGTATGTATATATGTATGTATATACTGTATATATGCACACACTACATATCTGTGATGCGATTTGTCGTATCGTATCACAGCTGTGTAAACTCATATTAAACAGCTTTAAACAGCAGTGGTTGGTAGAAGGAGGAGGAAGAGGAGGAGGAGAAAAATGAGCAGGTGTAGCAGAGTGATATTACGAGGGGGGGACTCACTGACATTTATTCTCCAACAGCTAAAAGACTTGCTACAATCAATAACCACTCCAGGAAGAGTCCTGTCTCCACAACTTCACCCTCAAACCAGGACTGCGATCCTGACCAACGGTTCGTCCTAAATCAGGGAAATTACTTCAGGAAACAAGAGCCGAGTATGTCTTCTTTCTCTCTCTCTCTCTCTCTCTCTCTCTCTCTCTCAAGTTAGTCTCTATAACCTCGAGGCTTCAATCCCAAGGCTGGAGACGACTACACATCCTTGTGTCATTTGTCAACAGGCCACAAATACAACTTATACTTTTAATTATTTATGAATTACTTGTTAACGATGTTAATTTTGAGAACGAACCTGAGAGCAAAAAAAACTGACGGTACATGTGAAGAGTCATGTTTTGGGGGGTTTTTTTGGGGGGTGGTGGTTGTTTTTTTGTTTGTTTTTTTTGCAGTAGCAGCAAAAAGCTTTATGTCCTCTAAATGACTTCCATCTACTGCGTTCTTTATAAGTTAAAAAATAATTTAAATCCTTATCTAATTGAAACCGAGAGCCTGAGCAAATAAAACCAGATTGGAGGCATGGGAGAGAGCTAAATGGACAAAAAAAAAAAAAAAAAACGGTCCTCAGAAGTTTATTATTCACAGGATGAAAGTGCTACAGAAATAGAGATCTCAAATGATGAGCAGCTGAAGTGTGGAGGTACAAGTACAGACGAGTACTGTCGATGTGTACCTGTTTACAAACTACACGTGTAGATGATTCAGATCAGTAAACAGCAGGATCAGACAAATGATCCAGGACCTCATCAAATATCCATCGCGTCGGTTCATTTTTGTGCTGCATTTAAACATCCGACCGCTAGTTGATTGTACACGGAACTGCATACATTTGCAAGTACTTGAGAGTGTGCAACAATTTGTTTATCCGAAAAAAAAATCCAAAAATGTTACAGTTTTAGTAAACTGATGTGAAAATGTACCAGTATTGTTTGTTAGCTATGCTAACTGTTTTCCTACAAATATCTTTTGCGGATACACGACTTCGCGGGTTTTTTTAAAAAACTGTATATATAAAATATACTGTATCCCGGATTTGGATCTGACGACGATACGGTTTGATCGGTCCAATTTCGCAAAACAAAATTGACGACGTCGTGACTCCCTACGAGCTAGTCTTCGTCTGGAAAAAGAAGCAGCCGATCTCAATGTTTTTGCAGCCTCGCAAAAAAAGAGCCGGATTCTGCTACTTCTACAGATACACCTTAGGAAACCGTGGAAGAGGTGCCCCCAAGAAATGGCACCACCCTCTGGATGGACGTAAAATCAATCATCGGCTCCACGAAGTAGTGACACCATATTTATGCGCAGTAAAATGATGAGTTTCACTGCGCATAAATATGGTGTCACTACTTCGTGGAAATTCAGTTCTCGTGGCAGGGCCTTGGAACCGATCTACCACCATAAACGAGTAACCACTGTATTGCAGTATATCACAATATATATCGTACGATTGTCTCTGGACAGTGATACCGTATCGCCAGATTCTTGCCAACACGCAGCCCTACTAGCTACGTAATGTTACGTTACGTTCTGTGTCGGTCTCTGTAAAAGGCAAAACACTTTTTTTTTATGCCCGGCTGCAGTGTTTTCATTTTTGCAGTGGCCTTGTAATCGGGTGTAGTCTCACTATTTCAGTTGAGGTCAAGTCCAACTTTCTGTCAGTCCTACAGCCTGCCCTGTCACTTCAGAGTTGTGTTGCAGTTGCTGGTGGGAAGGGCAGCTGTGAAAGCTCATGATTTCCCCCGAGGCTTTCGCTGCTGCTCGGACCACACTTTAAGATTACCTTCGCAATCCCAAAAGCTCACAATGACACTGGTGCAAATATGTCGCGTTTTTTTTAACCTGATCACAGAGAATCAAATGTGCTCTTGATACTTTTCAGGGTCAAAGGTGTTTTTAAAAAGTTCTCCAGTGAAATTTTCCTGAAATTGTTTTTGATATTCTGGTTATTTTTCAGGTTGAAAAAAAAGAAAAATATAAATATTTTCTTGTGTCCTACAAGCTTGTATGTATTTAATAATTGTTGTTTAAGTACCAATTTATCAGGCTCTCTAGCCAATCGTTAGCATGTGATAGTTAAGGGTTTGTGCTCGTGTTCAGAGAATTGCCCAGGTTGTCCTGATGTCCTGATTTTTGTGAGACTGCATACGTTTTGGGCAGTTCTGCAAATTGCGATACGTTCCATTTTTTTTCAGGATTTTTATGTAGCATTCCCGCCATTCAGTGGTGGTGAGCAGAGTACTAAATGTAGTATTGTGGTAGTACTGTCGAGGACAACGACTTCACTGATGTTTGGAGAGAAACTCTCCACATGTTCGACAAGAAACGGTAGGATGAACAGGAATGACTAAGACGCACCAAATCTCTGGAAAAATGTACATGGTTATTGCGTTTTTCTTGGATAGGATTAAGGTTTCTTTTTGCGTATTTCTCCTGACGTTTCACCATTTTAATCACGTTTGGATTAGTCACAAAGAAAAATCGGGTGTGAAACACAAATATCTACCTGCTGTTATTTGTCTTTGTTGCGGCAGTGTACAAAAAAAAAAAAAACATCCTGTCATGTTCAGGAATGACAACTTACTTTTGATTGATCGTGATACATTACAAATGTGATCAATCGCGATTAATCATGAATAATCTATAGCCAAAGCCAAAATTTTGAATGAGTTTGTGTTCAGTTACAGGCAAGAATGACGGATTAGCAAGAAGTCACCTTAGGTTAGCAACAGATTTGATCCTGAAAATCCGAAAATGCCAAGAGTTTAGCTATCTTTGATTTGATCAGCGTTGTATTCACCCCAATCAATAAACTTTTAACCAATTGTCTTGACTACTAAATATTTACATAACATAAAGAAAAAAAAATTGTCAAATCAAACCAAAAAAAAACCCTGAAATGGACCTCTGCTCTGCAGCAATTAAAATAACTCTTTATCCTCCGTTGCGGGATAATTATCTTGGTCACCATGCACTGCTCAGCAAGTAGATTGGCATTCGTGCTCAGAAAAAAAAAAAAAAAAAGGTTGCTAGGCAATCCAGTGAGCTCTAAGAAAAGTCTGTATGAGATGCGGCATAAAGACAGATAGCTGGCAGTTGCCGGGTAAATTGCAAGTAGATAATCAAAGTCATATCACACAGAGAGCTGCGAAGCCAAATTAGAGAACCGGGCAGCTGAACAAAGCTGTTTACCTCCTGTTTCTCCCACACCGCTGCTGCTGCTGCCTGTGGTGGATGTCAACAGGCAACACACAAGCCTTACAGCTTTGAATAAAGATGAAGATGAAGAGTCTAAAATTAAATCTAAAACAGCTTTTTCCACCTCAGAATGGGGTAATTGCCATGTCAGGTAAGATAGTGTGGGGGGAAAAAAACAGCAAATTCAAAGGTATAATTTTCAAATTTTAAATTCCCTTACCTGAGTAACAGCAACAATTGCTATAAATAGTGCAAAAGGAAAAAATGTAAAGCCTTTGTGTGTTTTTATTAAATGTTAAAAAAATTAGCAACACTATTATTAGGTAACAATGCGTCGTGAATCAGTTAAAAATTGATAAAAACGCATGAGCTGAACTAAAAAAATGAAAACGAAATGAGGCGTAAGGAGTAGATGTTAAAAGTCATCACAAACAGTCACTGGTCATATCATCACACTACACCCTCTAGTACAGTAGGTGGCGGTATATGGCTTAAAAACAGTCAGTTCTGTAGTGTAGCGGTAAGCACGCCTCTCTCCAAAGCAGAGAGGTCTGGGTTCGATCCCCAGAAAAATATATTTTTCATATTTATTTACGTTTTAAGCAACAACAAATACAAAGCACTAAAGTAGACCACAGCCCAGCAACTATTTTTTTTTCCTCCGTGGGACAAGTGAAGGAGAGCATAATTGCTTTTACACTCTACAGAGACTAAGTGACTCCCAGCTCCTCCAACTCTCAAGCATCGGCAAAACACGCCACCAAGAATAAATAATGGGCTGTTGACGAAACGGCCCACACGTCTAACGCCCGTCCAACTTCACCCCCGGACGTAGCGTGTCGGGCAGACAGAGAATTTAGCCATCTCTGGATTTAATACGCAGGCGGAGGCCATGTGCCGCGTAGAGTGTGGGGGGGGTGGGGATTTATGGCCAGGAAGACTGTGGCTGTCATGTCCCTGCAGCAGCAGCAACAGCAGCAACGCTGCTCGGCATCTCTGCCAAGGTGCAGTTTACTCTGCCAACACTGGCCCTGCATTCCAATCAGCTGCATACAGGAAACCGCTACCGTTACTCCTAGCATGAATCCTGGGATACGAGCTCAATTAAATCATACATAAGCCTGTACACGCATTCTCTTTTCAGCGGTCTCCATAATATTGCGTCACACGAGAGCCACACAAAAACCGGTGCAGGCTGGATGGAGAAGATTGATCGCTCCGATGTGGAATTTATTTGTTTCACACCTCTTGGTTTTTTTTTTGTTTTTTTTGCCTGTAATCCATCTTCTGTGACTGTACGGACCGGATGGGGCCTTCAGAGTGATCTGGAGAGCTAAGAATAAATCCAAGGGATGCTCCATCAATTTTAGCTTGCTACAGTGATTTACATCTCTACCCCCACCCCCCCAACCCCCCCAGGAGAAGGCAGTTTATGTCTAGTGGAATTCCAGCATTTACTCCTGTTCTTTTACAAGACTAGGATGTAGCTTCACGGCAGAGCTCATCAAAAAAGATTAAAAATATACACCTTGGATCACTTGATATGAATTTAAAATATGAAACGTCAAAAGGCTTCAAATTGATAAAGTCAGACCCGAGGAAGGTCAACGTAAAATGTAAATGATCCATCCATCCATCCATCCGCTTATCCGTTACTGGGTCGCGGGGGCAGCAGTTGCCACCCAAATCGCACTGCAGGTGGTGAGTCCACTGGAAGGTACCAACCGCCCTAACCGGGATTCGAACTTGCCCAGGAGGTGACTGGTGAATGTCTGATCAACCAAAAACTTCCCCCATGTTTTAATATAGTGTACAAAAATATATAACCCCCCCCCCCCCCCCCCCCTAGGGACTTTACTGCTGGAGCATGTTGTTTATGTGTAAGGCCCAGGGGCATTGTGGGCAACGCAATGAAGTGATTTATGAAATTGTTTGCCTCACAGCAGCCACAAATTCCCTCCATTTGACACCAGTGACTTCAGCATCATCAGCCTAAAATGATGAATGACATCGAGACTAGCCCTGGAACATACACACATACACACTCCAGTCTGACACTGGACAACAGATGCTAGAATTCTTCCTCACCACCTCAACATAGAGGACTGAGAGAGTTCTCTCACCACACATGGGTTTGACAGAAAATAGCACAAAAAAAAATGAAACTATATGTTAAATTTGACAGACAATTTCGATTCAGGCAAAATTAACAAACCGGAGTTCATGCTGAATCTCGCAAATTAACTTCAAACCCCAATGTCCAAATCCTGACTTTGTGGATATAACGGACCACAAACTAGTTTCCACAAACTACAACAACAAAGACAGAAAAGTGTGAAACACTGTGATTCGGTAATTCCCCACCGGCAACATTTAAGCTTTAAATGAATGTTTTTGTTTTTTTTCTTCTGTCAGAGACGGAAAAGCTGAATTACCAGTGGGTTTTGAGTGTTGCTGTATCAGTATTGTCAGTTAAGCATAGTCCAGCAACAAGCCGCTCAAAACCCCCTCACACCTGTTAGCTCCATAGATCACCCACACAATCTCTGCGTTTGTCTGTCTGCCCTCAGAACGGTTCATCAAGCAGCACTCACACACACACACACACACACAGATTCACCGCCTCCACTTCCACACAGACCTCTGCACATCCCTCACA
>NC_024328.1:21202416-21207906 GCF_000523025.1 Cynoglossus semilaevis
GCTTGTTACTTGAGAGCACAGCAACGCGGCACTACTTTTTTCCTCTAACTCAGACAGACACAAACGATGCAACAGGAACACATTTAGATTAATTACCATTAAAGCGTATCCGATTGGATTAGAAGAGACAAATATGAAATACATAGAATAGAATTTGTTGTATACCATTAAAATGTTTCCACCTTAATCTCGTGGAGATTGACAATGACATTCATTCATGTCATTTTCAACAACATGAATTCACTTCCTTGACTTCTTTTTTTTTTTTTTTTTTTTTTTGACAGGTTTGATCATTTTTGGAAAATCTCAAATCTCACTAATCATGTTCTCTGAGTCATACCACTCCACCCAGGACTACACATCTATAAGCTGGGTCTAAAGCAGAGGTGTCAAACTCATTTCCACCAGGGGGCCACATCATCAATACAGTCCCCCCTTAAAGGGCCGGTTGTAAATGTTAGACTGTATAGATCAGGGGTCCCCCAAACCCTGGTCTGCAGACCAGTACCAGTCCATAGGTCTTTTAGTACCGGGCCGCTTTAGGACACAGTGGAAAAAAATGTACTTAACTTTTTTACTAATTTACTTCATTCAAAGAAAATCCAGTCAAATCCATTTACTGTCTTTATTTAAAGATAATCTGGTAATAACAGGTAACAGGTGGTACTGGCTGAAAAAAGGTCGGGGACCGATGTTACTACTCAATTACAGACTAATACATGTTTCTGCAATTGATTATTATTTATTCAAGCTCCAAATATTGTTCATTGTTGTGTAATAAACAAAACCTTTTCATTTCTCAGGTTAAGAAACTCTGCTGCATGAACTTTACTGAATGCTTTTTAAGCTCCCGCGGGCCACACAGAACGGCTTGGTGGGCCGCATACGGCCCCCGGGCCTTGAGTTTGACACATATGGTCTACAGCATGACGAAAATATTAATACCATTCAATTCTCCATAATTGTTGATACATTGACTGTTGACTGTTTCTGTATAAAAACCGAGCAGACACAGAAGAAAAAAATTGGCACTGACGGTTCGAGTCAACAGGTCACAGAAGTTGAAGTAGTCCTTGTGCAGGTTGACACAGGAGGCAGGGACAGGTTGGACAAAGGGGCGTGGTTACAGGAGGCTGAGGAAGAAACATACAGGAGTACTGAAACAATAACCAGAGAGTACCAAAGAATATAGAGCAATTGTATTTGTCAAAACGGTGGTAATATAGAGTAAAAGTAATGAGGGTGAGAGTAATTGTACTCAACCCCCACACGTCATCTTTGCGTTATGCCCCTGAGGAAAAGAGTTGTACACATCTCCTTATTTGAATGTTCTTAATTTAATTTTCTAAAATATGGAAAAAATAAATATTTCATACTACTTACTTTTACTCTAAGTAGGCGCTAAGTTTGTCCTTCTTCTGCGAAACTAACCCTGGACTCTCGGCACTTTGCTTCCGAGGACGTCGTGCTAATCGCTTACACTATAGATAAACGATTTAATATGTAAATGTTTAACTGTTGAACGTGAATTTAACGTCGGTATGTTAGACGTTAGCAGACAAACGGTGTAATTAGTTAGATACAAATACAAAGTTTGGACAACGCAGTTAACAAAATGGCGGCCGCGCCTGACAATGTTTACTTAATGTGCGGCGAGTGGCGCGAATTATTTTCAAAACCCTAATATATACTCCAACGTGTAATACATCTAAAAAAAATACTTCGAGGATAATATAACAAAATTATCGCAACGTGTATACCATATATAAAATAAAATTTATTATTATTATTATTATTACCTTTGCGCTTCCTCAGCCAGGACTTCAGAGTAGTGACAGTTATACCACCAGATCCCCTGGATCTTTGATGTAAGACGAAAGCAATCGAACTCGATCCATCAACAACACTTTAAATAACGACATGTTCAGCCTGAAAATGATTAGTTTTCCCTTGCAATGGTTTAAAATGAAATACAGCCTTTTGACAGTGATTTTTGTTATTATTTCTATCTTTTTTCGATGTTTTAAAGAGTTATAATAATAGTTTTTGCCAAAAGAAATGTATTTTCAATGTTAGAAATGATATATTATTACAGTTCACTTACTCACGCAGACTAATGCGAAACTAAAAATCAATCAAATGGAATATTTTTGTTCTATCTAAAAAAAACCTGTTTATTCTCGTACTTTCTGTATTGCACCAGTAAAGTTTTGGAGTTGGTGTATTTGAGGAAACTGTGCCATCACAGCAAGAAGAAACAACCGCCCGTGGTTCAGCTGATGCGGATTATTCTATCTCGACTCCACTAAAGAAATCATGGGGATTTTGCTGCACTGTTGACTCTCCGGGGGCCGGCCTACAACCAAAAGCTTCTGATCCGGACAAACTCCAGCTGATAAGAAAAAGGAGGAGGTCACCAGACACAGGGAAATCACACCATTCCTTCTCTCTGAGAATCCACAGAGTCAGGGAAACATCAATGCAGGAAGAGTTTCCTCTTCTGTCAAGCTTATCAAAGTAAGACCTTTCTGTCCTGCGTTTCATCTGAGAGAATATTCTCAGTGGCTGGAGATTCTGTTACGGCCCAGCAGAGTTGCCGTGGGACGTAGACCAGCTTCTCCTTCTTCAGAAACATTCCAAAGAGTTTTGAAAGAACTAAAATAGTCCGATTAGCCGTGCGGTATTGTGTTTAAACCATGGTTTAACGGTACATGTTATTTTTCTGCTTATTTCGTTGGCCGTTTGACCTTTTCAAGAGTTATGACAGTGTTTGAATTATTATATTTCACTGAAATAAATAGTCAGTAGGAATCATACATATTCAGTCACGATGAATATAAATACATGTAAAAATCAATCTTTGGATCTGTGTTGGAAACTTCTAGAATCTTGTCATCCATCTGTCCATTTTCATCTGTTTATCCGTTACCGGGTCGCGGGGGCAGCAGTCTCCACAACCGCCACCCAAATCACATTGCACCGTACCAACCCCCCCTAAACCCTAACCCTAACCCTGCGGGTGGTGAGACCACTGTAAGGTACCAACCGCCCTGATCGGGATTCGAAGCTACCCAGGAGGTGAACCCTGGGGTTCTACACCAACAACAGAGACATTGCCTCTGGGCCAAAGCGCCACAGAATCTAGTGATCTTCTAAGAAAATCTATGACTTTCCAGTTGGGACATATCACTAAAAAAAACACTTTAGTAAATATTTAGCAGTACACAGCCGAGTACAGTGGAGGTGTAGTGCTGTTATACGATGACAAACAATTCGCTTTCACTCCAGGAGGCTGCGATGGCTACGGAGGTTTAGAATTACTGCATTATTGTGAGAGCCTTGAAGTAAAAAAACAGTGGAGAACGACAAAAATACAGAGGTATTTTAGCTAAAAGGTATATACAATGTTTCTTCATTTAAAATAACCTTGAAATGTATTCACCAGCAGAACGCGGAATGAGATCATTTTTCACCCTGATCGTTGGCCAAATACATTTTTTTTTTTTTTAGAAATAATTAATTGGCTCCAGTTGGCCCCTGTGGCCCGTGCCACATTCCGGTGTGGTTCTCCGACCATTCTCTTCCGTGACCGTAGTCTCCTCTAAATAACAGCACTTATAAGAGTCGTTGTTAAATCGTCGGTGATCATCCTTTATCTTCACTTCATTATAAATGTCCGCCGCGGCCTGTAATATCAGCCATACGTCAGCGGTGTGACTGATCACAGCAGGCCGCACTCACGCACTCTAAATATTGGCTCTATTTCTTTAAGCTTCATTGACTCGGGTTAAAGCCGCTCCATGTTCAATTTCCTCCGACGGTAACGCTCCTCTGTAATAGGTTGGTGAAAATTGAGAATGTAGAGGAAACCGTTTTCCGGCGCGATAGAATTCTTTTTGCTAAAGTAAGAGCCAAGCGTGTATCCTCGCCTAAGTGATTTTCTGGGGTTACAAAATCAATAGTGCTCTAGTTGCATTTCTGCCAAGTTGATGGAGGTGGTCGAGGCCCAGGTGCAAAGCTAGATCAGGTTGGAAATCAATCAAATCTGAAACATTCCGGTTGGAGAGGGGTGTGGAGGGGGGAGAAATGTGGAGCAGCGAAGTGAGCCGCAGTTCATTTAGAAGTGCACAGGTTCAGTCGGGTTAGAAAGCGAGTTTTCAGACATTAGGGAAACGGTTTTCTTTTGACTGAAGTCAGATTTATACCAGTCTCCATCCATCCATCCATCCATTTTCATCCGCTTATTCGTAACCGAGTCGCGGGGGAAGCAGTCGCCACCCAAATCACATTGCACCGTACCAAACCTTCCTGCAGGTGGTGAGTCCACTGGAAGGTACCAACCGCCCTAACCGGGATTCGAACTTGCCCAGGAGGTGAACCCTGGAGTTCCACACCAATGACAGAGACATTGCCTCTGGGCCAAAGCGCCACTATACCAGTCTCTGTCTAATTTAATAATTATTTTAAAAAATTACAATTTTTTTTTATTATATACATATAATATATTATACATGTATATTTATTTATTTATGTAATGTATTTATTATATAATTAATGAATTAATATAATCAACTAGAAATAATATTTATAATTATAAATAATATTTATAAAATATAAATATTATATAAATAAATAAATTTTATATATATAATATATAATTTATAATATATCGTATAATAATATATACAAATAATATATTATTTATATTTAAAAATGATCAATTATATATAATTAAATATATATTTTTATCTCAGACCTTTTTACAATGATTGTCTACACTAACGTCTTAACTGCTCGAAAAGAACCTGCCTTCCTTTTAGTTTTTGACCTGTGGGGGCAGTGTTTCCCAACGGTTTTTAAATGAGAGAAATCCCACAAGGCACCACCAGGGCGGATACCTAATGACATATAACTATCTATTCATTCGTTTTTATTCACTGACAATTGACTTATTCCTGTGAAACCTGTGCCCGTTTAGTTGAACACGAGGAATTGAAGAAAGTCAAAAAACATATTCTACAACCACTCTGTCACACTTTTTTTTTCTTTTTTTTTTAGGTTTTTATTGCCATCTGCCCCCACTGCCCCCACTTCCTCCACTAGGGTGGGGGTACAAGCGTAGCACAAAAGAGTCTGGGCTGACAAGAGATGACAGTGTTTGGAGATAAAGAGAGTGACTCTCTCTGCGGTGCCTCTCTTCTGTTTGGATGCGTTTCAGCCAAGAATAATGGCCCGCACTCTGCTGATTTCCTTTATCGCTGGACGTGACCTTTGAATAGCTTCGGAAAAAAGCCCGGCACTTACCGCTTAAATGTCACAAAACTCCCCGGATGTCTTTGTGATTGTGTTATACAGCGGGGGAAGGGTGGGGGGAGGAAGGGGGGGGGGGAACAAAGCTGTGGGGGACCAGAGGTGCCATCTGACCAGGTGGTTTTTTGGTACTACTACGTGTACTACTACTTGTACCCCCAGTCCTGCCCTAACCCTAAC
>NC_024328.1:21208118-21209661 GCF_000523025.1 Cynoglossus semilaevis
TACTACTACTACTACTACTACTACTACTACTACTACTACTACTACTACTACTACTACTACTACTACTACTACTACTACTACCTGTACTACTACTACGTGTACTACTACTACTATGTGTACTACTACTACGTGTACGTGTATGTGTACATGTACGTGTACGTGTACTTACTACTACGTGTGATTTTTTCATCTTCGTTCTTCATGGAATACCGAAATTGTTTTATTATTAAAAAAAATTCAAACGGCGCTAATTGAGTAAGATGCTAGTAATACTGGTAATACATGAATTATATGAATGAATAAATCCATCTATGATCAACCGATATGCAGATGAGTCAGTCGTTTATTTAGACATAATGTTTTACCATCTTCTGTAAAGCTGTGGCAACAGCTGCTGCTACACCTCCTCCACCTCCTCCTCCACCTCCTCCTCCTCCTCCACTTCCCCGGCGGAGAACACTAACAGCTCAAACAATTACCCAGCATCAGCAAGCTCTTTCACTGGGTAATTTTTGCGTAAATTTTGTGGCGAGCTCACTGTTTGGTTTAGCATGCACTTGGCTAAAACCAAGGAGCAATTAGGGCAATTATTATTGAGTGTTTGTGACCGAGGGGGGAAAAAAAATAAAATTCCTCTCATTGTGTTTCCTTTTAATACCGCAATAATCCGACTCTGAAAAACCTGACGCGGCTGCGTTTGTATTAAACAAACACAATCAAAGTTAATTATTTTAAATTAAAATTTATTTCACGGCATATTTTGGACGTCTGTTTCTTGTTAGGTTATGGGTCACCGCAGGTCGGGTCAGTACCTATTTGGGTTTGAGGGAGAGCTGTTTTTCTTCAGCTCAGAGCTGGACATCAGCATCTCCACAGCACTGACAGCAGGGGGTGGGATTTGAACCAACAACCCGTCCTTTCCTGTTGTGATTGTTTGGTCTCTGAGCCCCAGATCTCTTTGAGCTCCTCTGTACCTCGGTCCCTCTGACGGGGGCAGCACCAGACTCCTGCGCCTCTTCTGCTGCCAACCCCTCACCCCCCCACCCGGACAACTTTGTACTGTTAAAGGTTCTCGTGAAACCAGACCATGAAGTTCTGGTTCACGACCAGGACAAGAATCAAGAGTCGACGGGAGGAAACTGATGTGGGCCACAACCCTGTCCAACAGTGTGGCCCACATCAGTTTCTTACTGTGTGACCAAATATGGTCATTTCCGTACCCCAGGTCGGGCGGTGCCACGAAGTCCGTCCACAGTCAGAACTCTACAACGTTAGGGAAAGTGAAGTGGAAAGCGAAACTACTTGTCATTGTGACACGTTTCAGCCAGCAGGGGGCAGCCGATGCACGCAAGGATCGGTGTGAAGTGGGCGATGCCATGCTCAGCAGTAAGGTGGCAGCCGGTGGACTCGAACCTAGAACCTTCCGGATCCAAGTCCGCTGCCCCAACAATCGCACTGTGGCCTACAATCAGACTTAAATGTTGAGGTGGTTCCTGTGAACGCACAGAGGGTCTAAAGGAGGCGGACCCCCCCCGCCCCCCCC
>NC_024328.1:21209701-21209997 GCF_000523025.1 Cynoglossus semilaevis
ACAAAATTGTTTGATTTTGACCCTCTACCACCCCACCTGCCCCCTCTCAACCTCCCCCCCACACGTCTCCACCTCCTTCAATCAGGAGCTGCGTTTCTTCCACACTCCCTCATTAAGGTCAGGTCTATAAATACACCGCCCACTTCCTTTTCTTCTGCCGCTCGTAGCAACGAAGAACCACCACCTGTACAGATTTACAGCAGTGACATGGTACCACCACTAGGTGGAACCTACTCGGTCACTGCAGTGTTGAACCAGGACGGTCAAAGGAGAGGAAAACAGAACATCTGTAAACT
>NC_024328.1:21210005-21215383 GCF_000523025.1 Cynoglossus semilaevis
TGACAGCGAGGTGGAGGTCATCACCGGACGGAGCCCCCAGAACCCCACATGACCTCTGACCTGATGTTCCCTACGGATCCTGGAACCCTGTTTCTGGAAGGTAAGGTTAAAGGTCAGCTGATCCACCTGTCACCTACAAGGTGACCTGGGGACCGGGGTATTTGATAAAGTCTCCTATTGCAAAGACTCCACCCATGCAAGAGACCACTGTGTTAATATCCAACACTCCAGGTAGAAAGGGGGGGGCAGGGGCTCGTCTCCACCCAGAACAGAACCAGAGCTGAGCCTTGACAAACAGAAGCTCTGGAACCTTCTTTAACCCACGACCCCACTGCTGGAGCCCGTGTTTGGGATCGCCGCCCGGTCCTGGTCCCAGTTCCGGTTCCAGTCATTATCCTGGTCCCGGTCCTGGTCCTGGTCCTGGTCGCGGTCGCAGTCCTGGTCATGATCTTGGTCCTGGTTCCGGTTCCGGTTCCGGTTCCGCTCCTGGTCCTAGTCCTAGTCCTGGTCTTGGTCGCAGTCGCGGTCCCGGTCCCGGTCATGATCCTGGTCCTGGTCATGATCCTGGTCCTGGTCCTGGTCCTGGTCCTGGTCCTGGTCGCGGTCGCGGTCCCGGTCGCAGTCCTGGTCATGGTCATGATCCTGGTTCCGGTTTCAGTTCCGCTTCCGGTTCCGGTCCTGGTCACGGTCCCGGTCACAGTCCTGGTCCTGGTCCTGTTCATGATCCTGGTCCTGGTTCCGGTTCCGGTCCTGGTACTAGTCCTGCTCCTGGTCCCGTCGTCGTCATGACGACAGATGTTCATCAGCTCAGAGAGAAGATGAAGATGAAGAAGAAGATGATGAAGATGAAGACCATGAGTATTTGTTGTCGTAAAAAAAACTACCTGTGTGGCCTCCTCCAGCAGGGGGTGCTCTAGGCTGGACAATAGTTGTTTTGTTTTTTTGTTTGTTTTTTAATTACGAGGAATATGTTTGTTCAAAATATTTGATTTGAGCAAAGGTTAAAAAAAAAACACCGGTGTGTGTGTGTGCGTGTGTGTGTGCGTGTGTGTGTGCGTGTGTGTGTGTGTGTGTGTCGTCTGTCTCACACTGGGTGAACCTGAAGTGTAGCTGTCGTCTGGTGAAAGAGTGAAATTAATACTGTTTTCCCCCAGTGATCCTTGAAGGCACCGTCTCCTCCTCATCCTAGGTCCCCCCTCACCCCCCTCGCCCCCCCGGCCTCCCCTCCTCCTCCTCCTCAGACCAAAAGTCTGGTCTTAACAGCAGTCGGAGGATTACGCAACTGACTCTGACAAACAACACACAATCTGGGAGCCACGGGTTGGACACAGCTGAGGACGGAACTGACACGGAGACATGATAGGACGGATGGTCATCACACTGAACCAAGGGCCTCAAACCCCTGGCCTGGGGGCCACGACCGGCCCACAAAACTCTCCACATCTGGCCTGGGATTAGATGTAGATAAAAAAAAAATTCAACACAGACAGAAATGCTGTGAGGCTGCAGTGTAGAGCCATCTATAGGAGACATTATTTAACATTAGATGGTGGAAGGTTTGATTTCCTGGTCAACCCACCCCCTCCCCCGCCCCCCATTCTTACCTGGAAAAACACCTTGTTTACTATCAGTAATATATATCTGACACAGTGGATAGAAGTGAAAATGTAAAAAAAAAAAAAAAAAATTATTAAATTAAAAAAATAAGAAATAAAATAATTGCAAAAAACTAAAATCAAATAATGTATTTTTTTAATTGACTTAATAATAAAATATATGACAATTCATCAATTCTTTCTCAGTTCTCCTGAAATTTTAGCCTGTAGGTGGCAGTACTGCACATACGGATGGACGAACTGAAGAAAATATAAATGCAAAATGATTTTGTCTAAATTCAGAGTGGAACCAACAAAAAAAAAAGAAAAAAAGTTTTTTTATGAGGTTTAAAAAGTTTATTTATTTGTTTGTTTGTTTGTTTGTTTGTTTGTTACGTTTTCACGCTGTTGTTTTCAACAGGAGACCAAAGCAGTCAATGAACGGCAGGTAAACCAGGTCACCCCCCCGCTCCTTACTCCTCCTAGAGTTCCGCAGCATCAACACCGTCTCAATGTCTTGACAGAAGTCATCAAATTTCCCAGCATGCTCGGCGGCTGCTGCTGCAGCACCTCCTGCCTCCACCAGAGTCTGTGACATTTCCTGGGATGGTTTCCTCCTCCTGACCTTTTCAGCTCCACACTTTTCCTTTATCTCCATCTGCCAGAAAACAGGTCCTGGTCCTGGTCCTGGTCCTGGTCCTGGTCCTGGTCCTGGTCCTGGTCCTGGTCCTGGTCCTGGTCCTGGTCCTGGTCCTGGTCCTGGTCCTGGTCCTGGTCCTGGTCCTGGTCCTGGTCCTGGTCCTGGTCCTGATCCAGATCAAGATCTAGATCTAGATCCAGATCCTGGTCTTGGTCCTGATCCTGGTCTTGGTCCAGATACTGGTCCTGTTCCTGTTCCTGGTCCTGGTCCTGTACCAGATTCAGATCCAGCTCCTGGCCTTGGTCCAGATCCTGGTCCTGGTCCAGATCCTAGTCCTGGTCCTGGTCCAGATCCTAGCCCTGGTGCTGATCCAGGTCCAGGTCCTGGTCCCGATCCAGATCAAGATCTAGATCTAGATCCAGATCCTGTTCTTGGTCCTGATCCTGGTCTTGGTCCAGATACTGGTCCTGTTCCTGGTCCTGGTCCTGTACCAGATCCAGATCCAGCTCCTGGCCTTGGTCCAGATACTGGTCCTGGTCCAGATCCAGACCCTGGCCTTGGTCCAGATCCTGGTCCTGGTCCAGATCCTAGTCCTGGTCCTGATCCAGGTCCAGGTCCTGGTCCTGGTCCAGATCCTGGCCTTGGTCTAGATCCTGGTCTGGTCCTGGTCCTGGTCCAGATCCAGATCCAGATGAAGACTTATCGGACATTTTCCACCTGCGTTCCACGGACTTTTGGGGACGTTAGCGTTAACCCGCTGCGCTAACAGTTAGCTCAATGCTAACTTCTCACAGGGACCCCGGTTGGTGTTCTGTGATGACGCATACAGTTTGAGGGCAATTTATTCGGAGGCTCTTATCAGTTCACTTTAAGGAGTCCAGGTGCAGCCACCAGGGGGGGTAAAGTGAATCTGCGTCTTAATTTATTTATGCAAACCTCCTCCATGTTCAGCAGATGATTAAATTTGTCTGAGCAGAGTGGCTGATCTAACAGGATTACAATCTGGTGTGTGGACCTGCGTCCTCCTCTGGAGCTCCTCCTCCTCACTGAGTGGTTTGGTCACACGTTCAATTACCGGTTTATTTATTTATTTACGCGTCGTGTCGTGAACTGAGGTTTCTGCTGTTGATAAAAACAAACTGTTCAAATAAGACACTTTTTTTTTAAAAATATAATTTTTTTTTTTTTTTGCAGATGTTAGATGTTTATCTCAGGGATTAGGAAGATTAGACTCTGCTGTAAGGCCTGGGTGCCAACCGCTGGTCCACTGTGCGGCTGCTTTATGTTGAGCTGTGTTAAAACTTTTCAGAAGTGCCATAAATGACTGAGTCCTGGTCCTGGTCCTGGTCCTGGTCCTGGTCCTGGTCCTGGTCCTCGTCCTGGTCCTGGTCCTGGTCCTGGTCCTGGTCCAGATACAGATCCTGCTCCTGGTCCTGGTGCAGATCCTGGTCCTGCTCCAGAGCCTGGCCTTGGTCCTGGTCCTGGTTCAGATCTTGGTCCAGATCCTGGTCCTGGTCCTGGTCCTGGTCCTGGTCTTGGTTCTGGTCCTGCTCCTGGTCCTGGTCCTGGTCTTGGTACAGATCTTAGTCTCAGTCTAGATCCTGGTCCTGGTCCTGGTCCTGGTCCTGGTCCTGTTCCTGGTCCTGGTCCAGATCCTAGTCCCGGTCTAGATCCTGGTCCTGGTTCAGATCCTGGTCCTGGTCCAGATCCTGGTCCAGATCCTAGACCTGGTCCTGGTCTTGGCCTTGGTCCAGATCCTGGTCCTGGTCCTGGTCCTGGTCCTGGTACTGTTCTAGCGCTGCTGCTGTTTTGGTTGAACCCTGTGTTATTTTTCTGCAACATCCAAATACTTTGTCAAATGTGAAGTCCAGACCCTGGCGGCGTCGTTACAGTGAACGCGTTCTCTGAGTTGATCAGCAGAATAAGGAGACACGTTTTCAGTGGCTCAGCTGGATTTAATGGCAGTCTGGGGAACGCTGGCGCAGCAGAACCGGCGCCTGCTCCAGAGCACTGCAACAATAGATGACATTTGGAGCCGTAAACATCTATACGTCGCGATTAAGTTGTCACAAAGAGGGGGTGGGGGGAGGGTAAAGGGATCACATTTGTCATAAACATAATCTTTTATTTAAAAAATAAATTCATTCATTCGTCTTTCACTGCCACAGCCCAGCAGGGGCGGGGGGAGGGGGGGCCTGAGGGGGTCACATTCACACCTTGAAGTGTTACAATGAATGGACCGTTCTTTTATTTTGAAGGTTGCCCTCCTGTTTCCTCTGTGACCTTTTCAACAGTTTTATTTTGAAAGGACTCTTCACACCAGTCCACAGAATCTCCATTAAGTTTTTTCAAAATAAAACATTCATTATTTCATTTCTTTTATTGTTGATCCTTTGTAGTGTCATGGGGGGAGATGAAGCCCCTACCCCCAACCATTCACACTACCATTCACACTACCATTCACACCACCATTCACACCACATTCCCATTCACACTACCATTCACACTACCATTCACACCACCATTCACACTACCATTCACACTACCATTCACACCACCATTCACACTACCATTCACACTACCATTCACACCACCATTCACACTACCATTCACACTACCATTCACACAACCATTCACACTACCAGTGTTAACGCTGTGATGAGGATAAGATGAAGTATGGCTTCAGCCCCTCCCCCTCCTCTTTCACTCCCTCCCCCCCTTCCTCCTGAACATCAATTACTCGATGACACCTTCATGCTCGTTGGCCTCGCCCATAATGGTGTTTGATGTGTTGGGCAGCGTCAGCCCAGGTGGCGCTGTGACACCAGGACAATGGGAACACCGAAGGAACAGAAATAGATTTCTGCCCCTGAACAGTTCCAGCCAGGGCGTCAGACCTGAAGCAGATGTAACTGATGAAGGGTTTCAACCGCTCAACGTGTCATTAATATGCTGCTGTCAGCCCAGTCCGAGGCAGACACAGGCAGGTGACACGTCCTCCGTCACTTTGAAGGCAACCCTGGAACAGATTAGCATAGACGGCGGCGTTGCCATGGCTGCCTGCTGTGGACGCCTGATGTTTATTTAACCTCCAAAATCCACGTCCACGCCGCCCTGTTGGTAACATATAGGAACTGCAGCCC
>NC_024328.1:21215418-21216147 GCF_000523025.1 Cynoglossus semilaevis
ATTAAAGGAACAAAGCTGCTCCGTGGTGATTCATTCCAGAACGTTCTATGGAGATTTTTCTCTGCTGAGCTGCAGCTTCTTCCTCTCTGAGTGTTTGGAACCACTTCCTGTCTGAGTGAGAGTGAGCTGGGGTTAGTGCTGTAGCCTTACATCAAGAGGGTCAGGGGTTCAACGACAGGCTCCGACTAAGAAGGAAGGAAGGAAGGAAGGAAGGAAGGAAGGATGAAGGAAGGGAGGGAGGAAGGAAGGAAGATAGGAAGGAAGGAAAGAAGGAAGGAAGTATGGAAGGAAGGAAGAAAGGAAGGACAAAAGGAAGAAAGGAAGGAAAGTAGAAAGGAAGGAAAGAAGGATGGGCGGAAGGATGAAAGGAAGAAGGAAGGAAGGAAGGAAGGAAGGAAGGAAGGATGAAGGAAGGGAGGGAGGAAGGAAGGAAGATAGGAAGGAAGGAAAGAAGGAAGGAAGGAGGAAGGAAAGAAGGAAGGATGGAAGGATGGAAGGAAGAAAGGAAAAAAGGAAGGATGGAAAGAACGAAGGAAGGAAAAACGGAAGGGAGGAAGGAAGGAGGAAAGGAGGAAGGAAGGCAGGAAGGAAGGAAGGAGGAAGGAAAGAAGGAAGGATGAAAGGAAGGAAGGAAGGAAGGAAGGATGGAAGGAAGGAAGGAAGGGTGGAAGGAAGCAAAGAAGGGTGGAAGGAAGAAAGGAAGGAAGGAAGGAAAGAAGGCAGGAAGGA
>NC_024328.1:21216200-21218231 GCF_000523025.1 Cynoglossus semilaevis
AAGAAAGAAAGAAAGAAAGAAAGAAAGAAAGAAAGAAAGAAAGAAAGAAAGAAAGAAAGAAAGAAAGAAAGAAAGGAAACAAACAACAGAACTGTCCGAACGTCCAAACGTCAGAACGTCGGAACGTCGGAGGTTCCTCCCAGTTTGTTCTACACAAACACTGACGCTCTGAAAACAACAGACATTTTCCTGGAGGAGAAAATCCTCAGCAAACGTTAGCAACCGTTGACGACGGGAGACAAACGAAGGTATGAGTCACACAGGGAGGTGACACTCCTTTACAACAGGGGTGTCAAACATAGGGGCTGCGGGCCAAAAAACGACCCACTGTGGGGTTCAAACCGGCCCGCTTGATGAATTGGAAAGTGAAAAAAAATGCACAAACGCCCGCTTGACATCTAATCGGGGCCAAATGTGGGCCTTGAACGAAAGACGAAAGGAAGGAAGGAAGGAAGGAAGGAAGGAAGGAAAGAAGGAAGGGAAGAAAGGAGGGAGGAAGGAATGAAGGAAGGAAGGAAAGAAGTAAGGGAGGAAGGAAGGAAGGAAGGCAGGAAGGAAGGAAGGAAGGCGGAAGGAAAGGGGAAGAAAGGAAGGAAGGCGGAAGGAAGGAAGAAAGGAGGATGGAAAGACGAAAGGAAGAAAGGAAGAAAGGAAGTGAGGAAGGAAGGAAGGAAAGAAGAAAGAAAGGAAGTGAAAAAAACGCCCACTTGACATCTAACCCGGGCCAAATGTGGGCCCTGAACCATGTGTTTGACACCACTTCATCACACTGCTACACTGTAACCGTATCATTGTTTGTAAACGACATCCTCGTCACTGATTGGTCCGTTCGTTATCCATTCGTCATCTTCCTGTTTGCATTTGTTGAACTCTGTGAGCGTTCGTTGCCGTGAAAACAAACTCACAAACTTTTCCTCCGATGCATCGTTTTTTTTTTTTGTTTGTGTTTTTTTTTACGTCGTGGTAAATTAATTCTGTGCGGACAAGATTTCAGAATGTAATCAAACCGTGGCTCTGCGACCAGATTACAGCGATTAACAGACGTTCATTTAGTCCTGACCCACTCAGAATAAAGTCATCCATGTATAAAATCGGTTCTGGCTCCTTCAAAAGTCAACACTTGGTGCTAGTGAAACCACGGAGCGGAACGGCGCGGAGCGGAGCGGTCATCAGACACAGGCCGTTGACTCCGCAGCGATTCCACGACAAACAGTGTCACGTCTTCAGCAGCAGTGGAGACGAAGGAAGGAAGGAAGGAAGGAAGGAAGGAAGGAAGGATGGATGGAAGGAAGGAAGGAAGGAAGAAAGGATGGAAGGACGGAAGGAAGGATGGATGGACAGAAGGAAGGAAGGAAGGAGGAAGGATGGACGGAAGGAAGGAAGGAAGGAAGGAAGGAAGGAAGGAAGGAAGGAAGCAAAGATGGATGGGCAGAAGCAAGGAAGGAAGGAAGGAAGGATGGATGAATGGATGGAAGGAAGGAAGGAAGAAAGGAAGAAGAAAGGAAGGAAGGAAGGAAGGAAGGAAGAAAGGGGGAAGGAAGGAAGAAAGGAGGAAGGAAGGAAGAAGAAATGAAGGAAGAAGAAAGGAAGGAAGGACAGAAGGAAGGATGGAAGGAAGGAAGGAAGAAAAGATGGAAGGGAGGATGGACGGAAGGAAGGAAGGAGGAAGGAAGGAAGGAAGAAAGAAAGGAGGGAAAGAAGGAAGGAGGACAAAATGAAGGAAGGAGGAAGGAAGCAAGGAAGCGAGGAAGCAAGGAAGCAAGGAAGCAAGAAAAGAAGGAAGGAAGGAAAGGGTAAAAAACGAATAAACTTCTAAAAAGCAAACATCAAACTTTTGTGTCTGGAGTGTTTTGAACACAGGCCAATGTGGGTGATGTCATCAGTGATGTCATCAGTGACACAAACAACGAGGCGCCGCAAAAAACACACACACGGAAATCCTCAAGCACACACTGGCATCTGACGCGTCTGTCTTTGTGGAAGCACGATCCTGGATAAAAGCAGAAGAAGAAGAAGGAGGAGGAGATCGGA
>NC_024328.1:21218340-21218811 GCF_000523025.1 Cynoglossus semilaevis
TGATCGTGGAACCCGATGAGCCAGGATTCTGGTTTTTATTGGAGGAGGATGAGTCAGATCAAAGCTTTTAGATAATGAACCGTCAACACTGATCTTGGCCCAATCTGCAGACCATGCAATGGTCTTTGTGTGGTCCAGTTCAGTGTGGTCCAGTACAGTACAGTGTGGTGCAGTTCAGTGTGGTCCAGTTCAGTGTGGTCGAGTACACTAGGGTCCAGTTCAGTGTGGTCCAGTACAGTACAGTGTGGTACAGTTCAGTGTGGTCCAGTACACTGTGGTCCAGTTCGACTAGGGTCCAGTACAGTGTGGTCCAGTACAGTGTGGTACAGTTCAATGTGGTACAGTTCAGTGTGGTCCAGTTCAATGTGGTACAGTACAGTGTGGTCCGGTTCAGTGTGGTACAGTACAGTGTGGTCCAGTACAGTGTGGTACAGTTCAATGTGGTACAGTTCAGTGTGTACAGTGTGGTCC
>NC_024328.1:21218935-21223673 GCF_000523025.1 Cynoglossus semilaevis
CAGTGTGGTCCAGTACAGTGTGGTCCAGTACACTAGGGTCCAGTACAGTGTGGTCCAGTTCAGTGTGGTCCAGTACAGTGTGGTACAGTACAGTTTGGTTTAGTACAGTGTGGTCCAGTGCACTAGAGTCCAGTACAGTGTGGTCCAGTTCAGTGTGGTCCAGTACAGTGTGGTCCAGTACAGTTCAGTGTGGTCCAGTTCAGTGTGGTCCACATCAGCACCCAGATGTCTCTGCCCTGGACTGGTGGTGTGACTGGTCCAGTTCTGGTCCTCACCTGGTCCTGGTCCTCACCTGGTCCTGGTCCTGGTCCTGGTCCTGGTCTGTGGTTTGTTGATGAAACTGCAGTGAGTTTCAGAAATAGGTCGGAGCTGAAGAGACGCAGCAGTGACGGAGTTCAGAAACAGTTTCCATGTTTGGAGTGGAGTTGATGGAGTTTGTCTTTTTTTAGTCTCTCTCTCTCTGTGTGTGTGTGTGTGTTGTTAATGTGAAACAGCCTCAAGGAAACAGAGAGGGCATCTTAGATGAGACGGGGGAGGAAGGCGGGGGAGGCGGTAATAAAAGCAAACCAAATCCCTGCCGGCAGACGGAGCTTGATTTACCTGACGCTGGATATTAAAAAGCTCAGACGGACGTCCAGCTGAAGACTGGCTGAGCAGCAGGGGGCGGGGCCAGAGGTGAGGTCAGTGTGAGGTGAGGTCAGTCACACTTACACCCCCCGGTACCTCCCACCCCCCCCACTCCCCTCGACCACACACAAATTCACCCGGTGTTCTCGGTTAGGAGGAATCGAACCCCCGCCCCTCACTCCTAAATCACCACTGCTGCCCTGCCGAAGGAACTCTCTCGTGTCTGATTATTTTGATATTTTATAAGACAGTCAGTCAGACAGTCAGACAGTCAAACAGACAGTCAGACAGTCAGACAGTCAGAGACACAGCCATCCTCACCGTCGATTTAATGAGGTAACGGTTCAACACTGCCATCTGCTGGAAAGCTGTTTCCAGATTCGAGAATTGTTCCAGGTACTTAAGAAAATTTTAAAAAAGTTTCTTTGAAAAGAAAATTCAGATGAAGGTGACTAAAGTGTATAAAATGTCTCTACCACAAGAGGGCGACTGCAATAAAAAATAAAAAATGAAATTCTGATAAAAGTAACAGCAACAATTCATTAACACAAAAGAGATGATTTTTTTTTTTTTTAAACCTGGTTATGTTATGGTTGTGTGTGGGTGTGTAAGGTTGTGGGTTCGAATCCCACCTCACAGCTCTATTCTGTTCACGTTGTCATTACTGACCTCAGATGACGCAGGTGAATTGTTTGGGTTTTGAAGGCTTGGAAATAAATATAACTGAACTATATTATGGTTTGAGATATACAGTATGGTGCTCTCCAGCGGGGAAATGGTGTAACTGCAAGAAAGGGTCGACGGTACTTTTAGAACGTCACGAATGTTCCGTTAACAACGACTTACAGAAACAAACGACCACCTCCGTGATAAATAATGTATATTTTTAATTTATTTTACTCGTCTTTTGGGTTTTTTTGTTCAGTCCGAACTTATTGTTAAATAAAAAAACAAATTTTTATTTTTAAATATAGTATGTCTGCTCGGTCGCTTTTGTGACGTCAGTTTCAGGCGACAAAAAAGAGGGCGGTTTGAAAGAGAAGTAGCGACTTTTCAAAACATGTACGGAACGATTTTTCAGCAATGAACAATTTATATATAATGTTCGTTGACGGTTAATATAAAATAAATATTTTTTTGTTGGTGTTTAAATGTTTTCGCTCGTATTCCGCCGCCCCCTTGTGAGTTAGCCGATTAGCCAGCTAACTGCAGCCGTGTTTGTCCACTGCTTGTGTTGAAACTTTTGGATCTTTTTCCACCGTTATAGTAAAAAAAATCAACAATAATAAAAATGGCTAGTGTACACGAAAGCTTGTATTTTAACCCGATGATGACAAACGGGGTGGTCCACGCCAACGTGTTCGGAATCAAAGACTGGGTGACACCGTATAAAATCTCCGTCCTGGCGCTGCTGCATGAAATGACCGCCTCGAAGATCACTCTGCCGGAGAGACGGCGTCTGAACAAACTGATCCTCCCGCTGCAGCAGGTCGGTCTCTACGAACTACACCCGAGCAGGTGTGGGTATAATGTACCGTAAATGTCCCGTGAACTGCTGGAAAATGTTTTTGTTTTTTTTAATCTTCATAATAAGTCCAAATATTACACTGAAAAGTGTAAAAAATAAAAATCCCTAGAGTTAATTACAAATGATAAAAATTACTTTTTGTAATGTAATATATTTTGTTTGTAATATATATATAGTAATATATTTTCTTGTTTTTTTTCCTGTTTTAATTGAGCAGTTTTTCTTGTCTCGTGTCCTTCACGTGTTCTTGTCTCTGACCAGGGTCCAGACCTGACTCTGGGTCAGTTCCTGGAGACCGTGGAGGAGTGCTGCCCTCAGACCGCATATGCTGTCAAACTCAGGTGATCCACACAGACACCGCGTCATCAGGTTTCTATCTTTTTTTTTTTTTTTTTCGTTTTTTTTTTTTTTTTTTTTTTGTTCTTCCAAAGGCTGCACGAGATGGCGGACGGAGAGCTGAAGGACATGGAATATTTCTTCTCCACGCTCCCCACTCCGTTCACCGCCTTCGACTCGGAAGCCTACAAAACCAGCGTAGTTGGTGAGTAGAACGCGGGCTCTGCCTTACCATAAACGGACACCCAACCCCCGCCCCCCTCCCCCGGTGACCGTTGCCTCCGTTTGTGCGTTGCAGGCCTCTTCATCAGACACATGCTGCTGGCCTACAACAAGCTGTCCTTCAGCCAGGTGTACAAGCTGTACAAGTCGCTGCAGCACTACTACCACAGTCACTACCGCAAACCCGGCGACGAGCAGGCGAGTATACCAGTGCTGGTGGCAGACGACTCGGAAATGGACCTGACCAGCACCGAGGACACGATGGGCGACAGAATGGACCGAGACGAGATGGACACGCCGCTGCACGCGTCAGATCTACGGTGATTTTTGAACGCTCGCCACTTTAGTTTTCCTAGTGATGCTTTTCAAGCCTTTCGTTGCATAACTGTTGTCTGTGTTGTTGCCGTGGTTGTAGAAAAGACGCCACGCCCAGCAGGGGGCCGCTGTCACAAAAACAGGCGGAGTTCTTCCTAGCAAGACAGGTATAAAAATGGCGGATTAAATTAGTAAATTCCCATTGAATGTGTTGTTGTTATCAATCGTTGACACTTGAGGAAATCCAGCGAAAGAAGCAATAAAAAAAATAATCGTCGTTATTTCCATCGCTTGTCTCCAGGCCTACCTCCTGAAGAACGATGAGAACAAAGCGCTGAAGCCCGCCGCCCTGCAGGAGGAGATCAACAACATGCTGAAGTTCAACCCAGATTTTGCCGAGGCCGTAAGAACAAACACACGTGGGTGACCGGGTGTTTTTTTTTTTTCTCCGCCCAGGAGATTCAGCCTGTACTCTTCTGCCACTCCGCAGCACTACCTGAACTACCTGAACAGCATCAGGGTCCAGGACATTTACCTGTCCACCCACAGTCTCCTGCACTACTTCGATCGACTCATTTTGTCTGGAAACGAAGGGAAAAGCAACGGGGACGAGGGATACGGTCGCAGCCTGCGATACGCAGCTCTGAACCTGGCTAGCCTCCACTGTCGCTTCGGTCACTAGTAAGTAAGGGTGTGATGTGATCCGCGAGTTCTTCCCACATTCTGGTCGTACGTAGGGACCTGACGTCTGGGTTTAATAGTGGGTCACAACCATTGTTTTTAGTCGCATAGCGCTCCCTACTGTCCTAGAGTGAGTAGTGACATGGTACGACCAGTGACTTTGTGAGTCTACTCCTGACACCTTGACGTGAGATTCACGTTTTTTCGTCTCAACCAATGAGAATTGTTACGCATTTGTATCGATGTTTAACCGATTCCCGATGCGTTCTGAGGTAACAGGCGGCGTGTGACTGCGACGATTCTGACGCTGCCGTTGTCGTCCGTCTACTGCAGTCAGCAGGCCGACCTGACCCTACAGGAGGCGGTCCGCATCGCCCAGGAGTCCAGTGACCACGTGTGTCTGCAGCACTGCCTGGTGCGACGCCCTCATGTGTTACTAATGTGTTAGTACGTGTTGACCCGCTGAACCTCGGCCTAACGTCTCCGCGTGTCTCTGTGTCCTGACCCAGAGTTGGCTCTACACCCTGGAACAGATGAAAGGTTCCGACAGTAACGTCTTAACTCGGGATTCGGTGAAAATGTCTGCGCATTTCTGTCTGCCGGTGAGTTCACGCAGTTTCAGTTCCCGAAAGGAGAAACTGTGTCGTCAATCACAGAGCTCACCTTTTCGTTACTCTCGTTACAGTACCTGGTTTCTCTGGGAATTCAGTCTCTGGTCCAGCAGGGGGCGACGCAGGGTAAGACGGCGCACAAGCTGATGGACACTCTGAAGGACACGGACATTCTCCACTGGAAGCACAGTCTGTCGGAGCTGATCGAGATCCGACTGGCTCTGACCACGTCCATATGGAGGATGTACGGTAAAAGGTCAGACCCCCGCCCCGGATGTTTTGCGGCTGATTGGTTGTTTCTGATGGTTACTGCGGACTTACCGCCCAATCACAACAGTGAATATCTCAGCGGTTCCCTGTGGCTCAGAGATGAGGCAGTGAGAGCGCCCCCTGGTGTCGGCGGGGGGGTTACTATGGA
>NC_024328.1:21223960-21224337 GCF_000523025.1 Cynoglossus semilaevis
GTACGCTGCCGTCGCAGAGATTCTCCAACATCTGAGGGAACAGTTTCCCGCTCACTCACAGCACGCCAAGGTACGTGAGCGCTCCGAGTACTCAGCCGCTTCAAGTACTCAGGTGCTCTGAGTACTCAGGCGCTCCGAGTACTCAGGCTTTGGAGTACTCAGGCTTTGGAGTATTCAGGCGCTCCGAGTACTCAGAACTTTGAGTATTCAGGCTCCGAGTACTCAGGCATTGGAGTGCTCACGCGCTTCGAGTACTCAGGCAGTCCCAGTACTCAGGCTCCGAGTACTCAGGCACTCCCAGTACTCAGGCTCCGAGTACTCAAGCACTCTGAGTACTCAGGCGCTCCGAGTACTCAGAGGCTCCGAGCAACTCGGCG
>NC_024328.1:21224406-21231971 GCF_000523025.1 Cynoglossus semilaevis
TTGAGTACTCAGGCTCCGAGTACTCAGATACTCCCAGTACTCAGGTGTTCCAAGTACTCAGGCTCAGAGTACTCAGGCGCTCCGAGTACTCAGGCGTTTCGAGTACTCAGGCACTCTGAGTACTCAGGCTCCGAGTACTCAGGCTTTAAGTACTCAGGCGCTCCGAGTACTCAGGCTCTGATTACTCAGGCACTCCCAGTACTCAGTACTCATGACAATATATTGAGAGATTTTATATATATATATATATATGTGTGTGTGTGTGTGTGTGTGTAAAAACATTTTATTTATTTATTTATTTATTTATTTATTTATTTATTTTTTGGCGTCAGCTCTGGATGTTATGTGACCTCAAAATAGAGTTTGAGAAACACATGAATGAGGGGAAGTACCATTCAGCCGAGACATTCATCACAGCCATCTCTGCCCTGAACAAGACTGAGGGGCTGTTCAGGTAACAGCCAACAAGCTAACGCTAACGTGCGGTCCAAACCGAACCCTGTGCTATAACTGTTGTTTTGTTTTTTTTCGTGGACAGGAAAGCTCAGGTTCTGAAGGCTCTGAACCGCAGCACGGAGGCCTACGGTATCCTACAGCGGCTGCAGGTCCACTGCGAGAAGGTCCGATGTACGGAGGCGACCATCAGGTACCGCAGAGTCGTGCGTTCACATGGACTGCATTATAGTTCAGTTGAAGATTCCGCTTTCTTTCGTTTCTTTGCCTCCCTCAGGGTGATGCTGGCCATGGCCGAGCTCCACTGGGAGTCTTCCGGCTTCTCTACGGCCCTCCCTCTGCTGCTGCAGGCCCTGGCCTTGGCGAGACAGCACCACCTGCAGTCGCTGGTGTCGGAGACCGTTCTCCACCTGGCCTTCACTCAGGTCGGCTCCAGTTAGCCGCCGGACTCGGGACGGACCCTTCGTGTAAGTGTGATCTAATCGGATGCCTCTGTTTTGTCCGGCAGCTGATGCTGGGCGTACCGGAGCAGGCGCTGAGCGTCCTCCACGAGGCCATCGAGCCCGTTCTGGCCCACGGAGGGGTCATCGACAAAGGTCGGGCCCTGCTGCTAACCGCCCGCTGTCAGCTGTCCATGGCCGGCTACAGACCGAACAGACAAGGACAAACAGGTAACGGCGTAAAACCCCGTCACCCCCCATCGTCTGTTGGGACTCGTCTCTGAGGTCACATCACGTCTGTGTGATCGTTTCTTCCGCAGATCCGAGTTTGGCCGCCTCTGCCGTCGACACGCTGAACGAGGCCGCTGGCTACTTCTCCAGGCTCAACTGTAAGGAGCGGCTACGTGACGTCCACTACCTTCAGGCTCAACTCCACCGTTCTCTGGGACAGACGTCGCAGTGCAACAAAAGTGCCATGCTCTTCAGGCTCCTGGACCAGGAGCTGCAGACACAAGCTCCGCCCGTTTCCATGCGACTTTAGCTCCGTGGTCACACCACTGACGCGGCCAGCAGATGGCGTCGAAACACTTTTTTGGCAAATGTCAAAGTGAAAACGTCAACCGCACGAACACAGCGCAACGGCCGCGATGATTAAATGTGTGTAATAAAAAACTTCACGCACGACATCGTGTTTGAGTATTTAAGTAATTGTTAGGCGTTTAATAAAACATCGATATACTGAAATATTGCGATATTCTGTTTACCAATAGTTACAATTTTAAATAAAAACACAACACACATCGCAACAATGACAAATTCACGTCAGGTGAGATTCTTGTTTCAAAATGTTTATTGAAAAGCATGGCGGCAAACGTGTCGTAGAAATGAGGTGTGTTTACGAAAAGGCATCTGCAAATATACTTTTTCTGAATATATTACAAATGTACAGTACGTGCCCCTACTTCATATTAAACATTTATCATTTCAATTTTAAACTTATGTTACGGGCACGGGGTGACTCCAACCACGAGGACAACCGTCGTTCTACCTAGAAAAACTTTGACAATGTTCAAAAGGTGAACTGTAATAATGATAATCAACGCCTTATTCTAAGAGGCCACACGGTGGCAGAAGTGGTCGGTGTGGTTGCCCTACGTTACAGCAAGACGATGATAACCTGTTTGTGTTTTTGTAGAAACCTGAAAAGTATCAGCAGAACTCGTTGGCCGACTCTCAGCTCAAGAGCCGGACATTATCGCCATCAGTACCCCGCAGGAGAGCCTCCTTTCCTGGGGTCAGACTCTGCAACGAGATGGTCGTCTTGCCGCAGCACCACCTGGATGACCGTGTGTGGAGTTTTAGTGTTCCTGATCTTTGTGTAGTGGTTCTTCTGTACCAGACCTTCTAGCACGTCCTGTGTCAACAAATCAAAGAGTTAGACCGGAGTCACGAGCAGATAATCTTTTATTCGGAAAGTAGGGATGTGTCGTTCGCGAGTGATTGGTTCAAAATGAACGAATCTTTCATATGAGTCGTGACTCCCGAGTCATATGAAAGATTCGTGACTACCGAGTCATATTAAATATGTATTCATATTGAACTCACGAATCACTCGCAAATCACTCACTGCGAACTAATCACACTCTGCGAACAAATCACTCTGCGAACTAATCTTTCCCCGTGAACTAATCTTTCGCTGTGAACGAATCATTCTCCGTGAACTAATCTTTCGCCGTGAACGAATCATAATCTGCGAACTAATCTTTCGCTGTGAACGAATCATTCCCCGTGAACTAATCTTTCGCCGTGAACGAATCATAATCTGCGAACTAATCTTTCGCTGTGAACGAATCATTCTCTGTGAACTAATCTTTTGCTGTGAACTAATCACTATAAACGGATCATTCTCTGTGAACTAATCCTTCGCCTCATTCTCGCATATTCGTTTCATTTGTCACGTGACAGAGAGCTCGGGTCTCTTTTGCTCTCATTCATCTTCACATTGTGGTGTGTTTTTATTTCTTAGCTTTTCACATGGTTTTAATTACTTATGGCATTTTGTGTACTTTGTAGACTTTGTCAGCGGAAGCAAACCATGTTGCCTTCAGTATTTAGTGTCGGAGAACCGCAGCCTTCTTTACAACGCCCACAATAGGGCTAAAGCGCCACCTGCTGTAAAACGAATGAAATGATTAGTTCAAGATTCGTTCACGACTCGTTCATTTCACTGTTCGAGAGTTAAAGATTCGAATCAATAAAAAGAGTCGGTCTTCCCATCACTAACGCTAACTTGACCTTAACCGCTAACCCAATAAAAACGGACATAAAACACTCTGGCGGCGAAGAAGACCTATCAGCGCTGAATTCGTCGCGTAAATGGGAGGAACCAACGAGAGCCGAGAGCCAATCAGAGTATGTTGCTGACTGAAAGGCGGAACATCTAAACAGAGATCCAATCATAGTGAACGGCGGGAGCCAGAAGCGGGAATACTCCGACCGGAAGAAGTCAGGCTAAACAGATATGTGGAACTATTTTAACTTTTTACGTTTAGTGAAAACACTAAGAGTACTCGACCGAATGGGAGAAGAACTTTAAAAGAGTTATCTGAATTCGGCGCGTCGTGACAGTCGCACAAAGGTAAACAGACATGCTAACATATGAACTAATCTGGTTAAGATATGACGTCGTACGACGTAGATAATACTACTCTTAATGTAGTATATTTATCTATATAGCGCTATATCTACGATACAGCGGTCCCTCGTTTAAAGGTAGATCGGTTCCAAGGCCCTGCCGCGATAACTGAATTTCCGCGAAGTAGCGACACCATATTAATGCGCAGTAAAATGATGATGACTTTTACTGCGCAGCCGATGATTGCTTTTACGTCTCTCCACAGGGTGGTGCCATTTCCTGGGGCACCTCTCCCACGGTTTCCGAAGGTGTATCGTAGTAGTAGCAGGAACCGGCTCTTTTTTTTTTTTTTTTTTTGCGAGGCTGCAAAAACATCGTGATCGGCAGTTGCTTCCACTGCTTCTTTTTCCAGTCGAAGAGTAGCTCGTAGGGCATGACGTCACGACGTCGTCGATTTTGTTGCTAAAAATGGACCGATCGAAACGTATCGTCGTCCCATTCCTGTGACAATGTATATTTTATAGATACAGTTTTTCGCGAAGTCGTGAATCCGCGAAAGATGAACCGCGAAATATTATAGTACTGTGTATATATATATATATATAGAGAGAGAGAGAGCTATATATATATAAATATATCAAAAATAAAGACCATGACCCTGTGATGTTTGACCCCACCCTCTCCCTGACGTGAAGACTGCTGGGATGCATGTTTGTGACCCACCTGGTCGAAGCCCGGTTCTACCAGTGTGGTGTTGGGGTCCAGCTGGTTGTGGATCCTGCTCTCGGCCAAAGCTCTCTTCAGGTCGTAGTTGAAGAACAGGGAGTTCAGGATCACCTGCGTGTGGCCAGACGAGGAATGATGTTGAAAAAAGAGTGTGTCGTGCACGGATATGGGTGTGTGTTTTTGGGGCGGCACTCACCGAGGCTATGCCGGTGGGTATCTTGGTGCCCCCAGCTGCTCCTATAACCATCTTCAGTTTGTGGTCTTTGTCAAAGATGATCGCTGGACACATGGACGACAGCGGCTTTTTGCCTGGTGACAGACGGATGTCGTTGAGATGAGGTGGCTGATTTTTTTTTTTTTTTCTCAAAATAGTGTCATGTCTTTAGAGTGACGACGAAAACTAGTTTTAACTATAGCAGACTGAAGATGTTGCGTGTTAGCTGGAGCTAGCCGAGCAATGGAGAACTGGGAGTAAGGAATGTCATCGATTAGTGGATGAGTGGATCGTTTATGCGTTGTCGACCTCTTCGCAGGTGGACTACGGTTGTGTTTTTTTTTTTTTTTTGCCCTCACCTGGTTGGATGAGGTTGTTGAGGTTGTGAGGTTTTCTGAAGCCCTGCACTCCATCGGGATGATTGAAATCAAACATTTGACTGTTCAGAATGATTCCAGTAGAGGGAGACATCACCTGGGAACCAAAACTGAGAGGAAAAAAAAAAACATAGTGAAGATGATGTCACGACGGAGGGGGGACATGCGGGGGGGGGGGGGGGGGGGGGTGGAAAACCACTTACTATAAGTTTATGGTGCTGGTTACTGCTACTGCATTACCATCTTCGTCCACCACTGACACATGAGACGTCCCGTGTGTCTCTGGGACGGAATTCATGTTTCCATAGTAACCTTCTGGGAAGGTGGTGTGGTCCATAATTTTGCTCCTTATCTGTTCTGCGTAGACGTCGGAGGTCATGTTGTTGATGAGCTGGAGAGAGGAAAGTGAGGGAACGTTCGCAGTTTGTAAAGTCCAGTCATGACATTGTTTTTTTGAGATACAGATAGTAACGATAAAGTCGTGAGTTGTACCGCAATACCGGTATACGGTCTCACCTCCGTCATGTCCATATAACGGGGGTCTCCAAGCTCACTTCTCTTGGCGTAGCCAAACCGAAACGCCTCTACTATTCGGTGATACGTCAGGATCTTCTGCTCTGTCGTGGAGACGCTCTTGTCGGAGAAGTTGTATCCTGCAAAAAAATATATATATACGAGACGTATTATATTGCTGGTCATGTATCGTGATATGAACGGTATCGACAGATTCTTCGATCGACACTAAAAAACACACCAGCCTTTATCCCTTAATTAAAAATAGTTTTGTTTTTTTATTCAAACCCGATGATTTGATGATTAAATGGGTTTTTTTGTTTTTTTTTTCGGCTCGGTGACTGAACAGATGGATGGTTGATGGTGACTCATGTTGACAGACAAAACGGAGGAGCAGATTTCCTCTCTGCTGCCAGTCCAGATGGACGGTCATCCCAGGGGGAACCTGGCTTGAGGAAAGACTTGAATGTGCTCACCATTCAATATGTTGAGTATGAATGCCACCACTGGACCACCGGTGGCGGCGTTGGGGACGTACATGGTGAACTGTCCAACTTTGGCCTTGAGAGGCTTCTCGTTTAACTCAGGCTGATACTCCCTCAGATCCTCCAGTGTGATAATACCACCTTAAAAAAAATAATTACTTTTTTAAAGTGGGAAGAAAATGGGTATGTTCAAAATGCGTATAGATTTGAACAGCTTTGCTTTTTTTTTTACCTGCTTCCTGTACCTCACTGACAATGGCTTTGGCGATGGAGCCCTCGTAGAACAAATCAGGACCCTCCTCTGCTATTCTCTGATAGGTCTCCGCCAGCTTAGGAAATCGAATGATGTCATTTTCCTTCAGGATGTTTTTTTCGGAATCACAGAAAACTTCACTAAAATGAAAAAATTACAAAAAAAGTGTGCACAAATCAAATCTTAATTCTGTCCAGCCAATCAGAACTGCAGTAGCTGTAGTAGGATACCACTGAAGTAGTAATTTATGTCATGCTGCGTTCTTACCACAGGGCGGCGTTTCCTTCAATGTCTTCCTTGTGCGTGGTGATGGCTAAAGCCAGAGCTTTTCCGATAGGAAAGCCTTTCCGAGCTAAAGCGATGCTGGGCTGGAACAGTTCCCTCCATGGCAGTCGGCCGTGTCTCTTGTGCGCCATCTCGTACCCACGCAGCTCCCCGGGAATGCCTATGGTCAACGCTCCTGTCGACGACAAACGGGCGTTCATGGTACGGCACGTGGTGAGCTCTTTTCTTGGTTTAATAACTGGTCACAATTTACATTTTTAGGCACACCGCCACCTACTGTTCTAGCGTGTGTCATGTCAAGGTATGACCAGTGACCAAAGATAATCCTTACGCCCATAGTTACTAGTGACTAAATATCATTCCTATCAGTTTTTTTTTTTTTTTCGTTGTCGACCGTTCTCTGAGATTATTGTCTGACATCTAAACCAGGCGAGAAGAGTTTGATCTTCTACATTTCTCTCCAGATTTTGGATTATCAAAGGTTTGATGAACCTGTTAAATCTAATCTGGATTATTTAAATCTGTCTGAATGTCTTATTCTGGAGTCCCACTCCCTCGGGTTCCACTCCTGGGGTCCTTCTCCCAGGGTGCCACTCCCGGGGTCTCACTCCCGGGGTCCCACTCCAGGGGTCCCCTCCAGGGGTGCCACTCAAGGGGTGCCACTCCTGGGGTCCCACTCCAGGGGTGCCACTCCCGGGGTGCCACTCCAGGGGTGCCACTCCAGGGGTGCCACACCCAGGGGTCCCACTCCCGGGGTCCCCCTCCAGGGGTGCCACCCCCGGGGTCCCACTCCCGGGGTGCCCCTCCAGGGGTGCCACTCCTGGGGTCCCACTCCAGGGGTCCCACTCCAGGGGTGCCACTCCTGGGGTGCCACTCCCGGGGTCCCACTCCCGGGGTCCCACTACAGGGGGCCACTCTAGGGGTGCCACTCCATGGGTCCCACTCCTGGGGTCCCACTCCAGGGGTCCCCTCCAGGGGTGCCACTCTAGGGGTGCCACTCCATGGGTCCCACTCCTGGGGTCCCACTCCTGGGGTCCCACTCCTGGGGTCCCACTCCTGGGGTCCCACTCCTGGGGTCCCACTCCTGGGGTCCCACTCCAGGGGTGCCACTCCTGGGGTCCCACTACAGGGGTGCCACACCTGGGGTCTCACTCCAGGGGTCCCACTCCCGGGGGGCCACTCCA
>NC_024328.1:21232163-21233860 GCF_000523025.1 Cynoglossus semilaevis
GTCCCACTCCTGGGGTGCCACTCTATCCCACTCCAGGGGTGCCACTCTCGGGGTGCCACTCTAGGGGTGCCACTCCATGGGTGCCACTTCGGGGGTGCCACTCCCGGGGTCCCACTCCCAGGGTGCCACTCCAGCAGCTCCAAGCTACAGCTGATACCTTTCCGAGCAAGTTGGTCATTGTCCCCGAACATATCTTCAACAGCGTTGCTCGGCGCCGTCTCTCTGGCATTGATGGTCTCCACTTTTCCTGTTGAGCAGACAATTAGATCAAAATGGTGACCCCCCTCCGACCCCGACCCCTTTCCACAGTAAACATTCAGACACGGACCTGTGGAGGCGTTGTAGATGACATAGTTAGACCCTCCTCCTATGCCGACGCTGTGCGCGTTCAACAGGCTGACACACAGCAGAGTGGCGATTGACGCATCAACGGCGGAACCGTTTTTCTTCAGTATGTCCCTGGAATTCACAACAACAGGAACGGCGAGTGTTTCGGAACGGCACAGAAAGTTTGATCGAACGTCTGTCCCAGAACTCCGGCGGATCTCACCTCCCAATTTCCGAACAGGTCTTAGCATCGGCAGCCACTGCAGCCTTCGAGAAGATGTTTGAGGGGGGGGACACCAGCAAGAAGAGGAAGACCCCACAGGCGAGGCTCACTGCTGCCACCAGGAGGACAATCAGAACCCTGATCCTGGGCTTCTTGTTCATTTTGCTGAAAAATAGAAGAGACACAATCGTGTGACGAGTCTTTAAATTCGTAAAATAAGAAAACATTCTTCTTTGGGGAGTGCGGGGGTCAGTGGGAGTAGGCCACTAGGGGCAGTAACTGCACGATAGAATTACTTTTTTTGTTTACAGGTTTGGCTAACTTTGCTTATAAGTATATATTATAGCATTAAATCTTGTTTTTATTTTTATTTTATTTTTTTTGCAGATTAATCTGATTAAAATTTGTAATCTGCGAAGAATAACATCTAACAACATATCGTTGCTCTAATACACGCTCAGTACACTCAGTACTGCAGTTTATTTCATATATTATGGATATATATATGTCTATGTGTTTCATCTTTTTTATTCCAGTTTCTTTTTCTATTTTTTAAGGAAAAACTGGAAACCTGTTTTCGTGGGGCGGTGGTTGGGGGGTGGAGCCTATTCGGCCCAGGGCGCCAAATAAGCTAGCACCGCCACTGGTCCCAGGTCTCGGCTGGGAAGTCAACATAGCAACGCGTGGCGGTTTGTGAGTGAGTGAGTGAGTGAGTGTGAAGGACGGTATTTCCAGCTACACCAGAACCGTCAGATGACGGTGCACCGGTCCGAGGGGAATCGACAGCCTCGGCTGGTTCTGGGCTTCCGTGGTGTCCACTGAGCCTCGCGTTCGCCGCTGCAGCTCCAGTGTAAGATGGGCTCCCGGCTGAGCAGACAGAGCAGTCTGGACAATGAGCACTTCTGCAGGAAGCGACGCAAGCTCCTGGGCAGAGCCGCGGGGAGCGAGCGCGGCGCGGGTCGAGGCGGCGGAGACTTTCTGTTCGCCCTGATGCTGAAATCGGACAAGCTGCCCGGGATGCTGCGCAGGAGCAGCGGCCACAGCCCGTACGTGAGACGGGTGGCGCGGATCAAGGAGATACAGAAACTGCTACGTGACCGCAGGATGGAGCAGGCGGGCGACGTGCTCAAACTGCTGAGGAAGGTGA
>NC_024328.1:21233872-21237457 GCF_000523025.1 Cynoglossus semilaevis
AACAACACACAAGACAGACATAATCCATCCTCTGGTTTCGTACCCTAACGGTAACTCGTAGGATTGTATGACTAATGTTTAATCCGAACCCGGACTCTAGTCTGAAGTCGGGACCGGAAATGTCCCCACAAGGACAGAGGGTTAGTAAACATGTCCCCACAAGTATAGATATACCAGGACCACACACACACTGTCTGGTCGGTTTCTGATGGAACCACGGACCCAGAACACACCCCTCAGAACTGGATAAACAACAGCAGGAGCTGCTCCCTCTCTCTCTCTCCCTCTCTCGTGTGTGTTCGTGTTTACATGTATACATGTTTTTCTTCATGTACCGGCCCGGTCTGTCAGTGTCGGTCTGTATTTTCACGTCGGTCATACTGGTAGTACTGGGAGACGGAAATATACGAAGAGAATTAAAAATAACAATTAACTCGCATTTCGCCGTGTGCCACTAGAGGGAGTCCGAGTTCCAGCAGTTTACAAACATTTTTAGTTTTAAAAAAAGCATCAGTACCTGTAAAATATTATAAATATATAAAATACTGTGCTATATATATTTTTAATGAAAGGAATTAAACGCAAATTAAATTTCAACAACAAACATATATAAATATATATATACATATATACGATGTTATTTTCAATACATATCAATAATTGCTTGTCAGTACATAGACAAAATTAAATGTCGTTAATAACAACTATCGTTACCAACATACAAATATCGGAACTTACGTACGTATACTTCTGTACCCACCTTTCTTCCGTTAAAAGATCGGAGCTCGGCCGAGAATCACTGATGGACTGGACGTAGCCCCTGTGCCTAATATTTGATTCCATTTTTTTTTTTTTGGTAAATTGTCAAAAGCAGCAGAGGTTTTAGATTTAAAAAAAGCAGCAGATAGAGAGAGAGGCAGAGCGAGCGAACAAACCACTCAGGACCTGACTGGCTCTACTGCTGAAATGGGGAAAAAGAAATCCTATTTAAACGACTAAGGACAAAGTCAAACACAGGAAGTTTGGAGGCTAGGAAAACTGGTCGAGTGGGTGAGAGCAACTAGTTTAAATAGTTTGTCCGACGATGAAGGTCCATCTGTTGATGGCGCCGTTCCTTTAATGTGCCTTCCGTGCGCCTTCGCTCCTTTGATCAACTCCTGCCTTTGCCTCCCTGCCTTCCCGGGAACTTGTTATTTGATCCAGACCTGACCCGCCGCCAACAGCGGTAACCCACCGGTCTCCTGTTGTGGTCTACGATCCCCCCGCCTGTTGTTTCTAGATGTTGCCTCATTTGCTAGCCGAAGTGCTCTGTTAGCTTCCAATAATGATCCCGACCCGGTGGTGGCGCTGTTGGGTTCTTCCTGTACCCGTGACAGTTTCTGAACAAACGGCTCGGAGGGAAGAGCCCCAGGTTTGACTGTGGTCGTATGTCAACATTTCAACTCGCGAACCAGCCGTCTGTGACGGTGGTTGTAGTTTGCGAGGGTTGTTGATGAGATTAAAGGGATATTTCCATGTTTTAACTCGCACTGAGAAATTAGAATTCCTGGGATTACTTCACGAGACGGCAGAACAGTTCTACTTCTGTTCCGGATCTCGTTGGTTTGTTCTGCCCTCAGGCCTGACGTGCCTCACCTGTGCAGAATTATTTATTCTGGACTATAGTCTGAGGTGAGAACTTTTAAACTGGTTATTGTGGTCCTAGCTCTGGTTGGGCCTCCTCCTCCCCTACTCTCCCCCATTAATGAGCTCATCTTCTCTGTGAATTCAGGAGAGTTTTTTTTCCTGTGTATTTGTGGTGACCCTGGTGGTACTGTGAAGTACTTGTGAGTGTCAGCCTTCAGAACTGATCTTGGTAAAAAAAAAAAAAGGTCGAATCCACCACTGCCCCAGGGCAATGTTTAGCTATGCTAATAGGTCAGTTGAGAGGTATCGTAATAACGACCTTCTTTAAACACAGCGGAGGAGTCGGCCATTGTTTTATTGTCACTGGACAAACGAAGTAGAAAGATAAGTACGCTAAATTGTTGATCTTTGTTACATATACGGGTTTTGTACTAGAAAGAATCTGAAGATACGATACTTCGAAGAAAGAACAGAAAAAGAAAATGAACCAACAACAGGAATATCGGAGTGGGAATTGGTGAGAAAAAAAAAACAACAACTGATGACGGAGGATATCGATTGATTGATCCGGTATCATGAATTAAAATTTTGCGATATTGTACACTGTGCAGTGATCCCTGGTTTATCGCGGTAGATCGGTTCCAAGGCCCTGCTGCGAAACTGAATTTCCGCGAAATAGTGATCATATTTATGCACAGTAAAATGATGATGACTTTTACTGCGCAGCCAATGATTGATTTTACATCCGTATCGTCGTCCCATTCCTGCGACATCTCTCGCAGATCCAAATCCGGGATGGAGTAGATTTTATATAGAGTTTTAAAAAAAAAACGCGAAGTCGTGAATCCGCGAAAGATGAACCGCGAAATAGCGAGGGACTACTCTATATAGGTTAGCATTGGTCGACCTTTACTAACTGGACCGTCGCTGACTTACAGTACATGTAATACATGTCGGACTACTGCAGTATTGGGTGGTGACTACTTCCGATTTTGAAGTAGAAGACATGGTCTGTCACTGTCGGTCTTTCGGTGACGTCATTCTCATTCCCTTCTTTTCCAGGACCTGGGTCTGGAAGGCTCGTCGCTCAATGACATCCTGTACAAAAACGCGGCCTTTCTCAACCTGGTGGACCCCATCTCACACGAGCTGCTGCTCAGTCTGGCCCGGGAGATGCAGTGTCCGAAGAAGGTGGGGTTGTTTTTCTTCGTAACGTAACACGAGTCAGAGTTGTCTCCAGGACAAGTAATATCAAATAGAAGTGAAGAAGTGAGCGCCAACAGCTGGAGGATGACTGAACTGATGTGACCTGTTTCAACATGTTTTGTTTTTTTAACACCGTACCAAGAAACGGATGTCGTTTTATTTTTCAGTTGTAGCTCAGGGAGTTAAACACGGGGTGGCGCCCCTCCAGGTCAGTGGAGGTACTGCAGTGCTGTTACAAAATGGTTGACAAGTATGACAATTTAAAAAATTTTTAAAAAATTTTAAATTCATTTATTCTCATTCTTCAGAAAATATTTACGAATGCTTTACACCTGAAACTGAAGTAGTACTTCACCCTGAAACTGTAGTAGTACTTCATCCACAACGACACACACACAAGCTAACGTAGTACGGACTGTGTGGTCGTTCTGATGTCAGACTATGCGCCACCCAGTGGACTATTGGGGGCGTCGGACGGAACATTTGTTCTTTTTGACGTCGTTCTCTGAGCCCGTCTTCTCTGTCTTGACAGGACGCGGACACCGTCAAGTCCTCCGATAAGATCTGCAGACAGCTGATCTACCACCTGACGCCACACTCCAAGTGGCTGAGGCAGAACATGTCACGACAGAAATCCCAGGCCTGGTGAGTCCTCGGAACCAGGTCGGTCTAGAACTGTTCACATAACAGAAGTAGAACTGTTCACGGAACAGACGCAGAACTGTTCACGGAACCGAGAACTGTTCACGGAAC
>NC_024328.1:21237496-21249571 GCF_000523025.1 Cynoglossus semilaevis
AGAACTGTTCACGGAACAGAAGTAGAACTGTTCACGGAACAGAAGTAGAACTGTTCACTCGACAGACGTAGAACTGGTTACGGAACCGAATGAGAACTGTTCACGGAACCGAAGTAGAACTGTTCACGGAGCAGAAGTAGAACTGTTCACGGAGCAAAAGTAGAACTGTTCACGGAACAGAAGTAGAACTGGTCACGGAGCAGAAGTAGAACTGTTTAAGGAACAGACGTAGAACTGTTCACGGAGCAGAAGTAGAACTGTTCACGGAGCAAAAGTAGAACTGTTTACGGAACAAAAGTAGAACTGTTCACGGGACAGACGTAGAACTGTTCACGGAACAGAAGTAGAACTGTTCACGGAACAGAAGGAGAACTGTTCACAGAGCAGAAGTAGAACTGTTCACGGAACAGAAGGAGAACTGTTCACGGAACAGACGTAGAACTGTTCACGGAACAGAAGTAGAACTGTTCACGGAGCAGACGTAGCACTTACTTACTTAGAGCAAACTTCCACTAAAAATGTAAATTTGACCTAATTATTTATGCGTCCGAGAACTGTTCACGAGCAGAAGTAGAACTGTTCACAGAGCAGAAGTAGAACTGTTCACAGAGCAGAAGTAGAACTGTTCACAGAGCAGAAGTAGAACTGTTCACAGAGCAGAAGTAGAACTGTTCACGGAACAGAAGGAGAACTGTTCACGGAACAGACGTAGAACTGTTCACGGAACAGAAGTAGAACTGTTCACGGAGCAGACGTAGCACTTACTTACTTAGAGCAAACTTCCACTAAAAATGTAAATTTGACCTAATTATTTATGCGTCCGATGAAATGTTATCTTAGGCTGGGGGGGAGGGGTTAGCATGTCCTGTTGACTTTGTCTACAACTAAGAAACCCGACAATATTGATTGTAAAGTTGTGGCCCAGCTTGGTGGGGGTGATATGGGGGAGACATGAATTCTTTCTAGAATGTTCTGGAGACTTCCGGAACATTCTCAATCACAAGTCCGGTCATTTAAAGTCTCCATCTTTTCTATCTTGTCCTTTTCATGTCTCCAGTCTGAAGACGACCCTGCAGAAAAAGATGTCCAGCGACACCGTCGACCTGTCGGGCATCCCGCTGTCCACGGACGACGTCCACCAAGTGGCTTTCTACCTCCAGAACAACAGGGACAGCGTGGTGGCCGTGGACATCAGCTTCACAGAACTCCAGGACGAGAGCCTGAGGGTTCTGCTGCCCCTGCTGGCCTCGCTGCCCAAACTCGGCACCCTGGCCCTCAATGGAAACCGCCTGACCCTGGCTATTCTGAAGGACCTGACCGAGATGCTCAAAGACCCCAAGATGTTCTCCAGCCTGGCCTGGATCGATCTCGGCAACAACGTGGACATCTTCACCATGCCCCAGCCCCTGCTGGTCGCGCTACGTAGGCGCTGCAGCCTGAAGAGCAGCCTGCCGACCATCTACGAGTACACCGAGGGCCAGCCCTACTGCTACCACCTGGAGACCTCCATCGAGGAGCCCAGCCACTACGAGGAGGACGAGAGGGAGGAGGGGGAGGCGGACTACGACGGCACGGGGAACAGGTTCGACCTGGAGCCCTGGAGTTCAGGGGAGAAGCAGCTCTCCAAAGACTTCACCCTTCACTACTGTGAGAGGTGATGAGGCGCCCTCTACTGGAGGCTCCTTCATCTGCGGATGAGACGTCATCCCACAGCAGTGTGTGATTGCCTTCACCCTCTCGCCCTCACACCACGAGCCCTGTCATCCCTTTGACGCAGGAAGTAGACCAGTACCCAGCTTTCCGAACTTGTCATTCAAACACAACTATGGAGCTCCTCTCAACCCGGTGTTTCCGAGGCTAACCGTGCGATAGCGCCAGTCATTCTGTGGACTTACTGCGTGACGGTGACGGTTGGAGACGATGTGGACGAGGAGTTGACAAAACTGATTCTCTTTTCCTCCGAGAGCTGAGGAGCCGGTACCGGGGTTCACGTCAGATGGTTGGATGGAGGAGTAGCATTTCCAGCAGCCACTGAAGAACTGGAGCGGTGGCCGGGGGGTTGGGAACCAGTGGTTTTTCCTCCCTGGACTGGGACGCTCCGTGTCAGGCCGCGTCCTGTTCCACATTGTTCATCTCCATTAATCTCTCGACAAAAGCCGTGACACAAAGTCAACAGACGACGTCGACCACAACCGTGTCACATGACTCTGGCAAAACTGCTAGGTCAAGTCTTTTTACATTGTTGCCCCCGCCCCCCCACACACCTCCCTGTTCCAGGTACCCCCTCCCTACCCCCACATGTCAGTGTGAAGAGGACAAAAACCTTAGTTTCCACCAGCTGTTTTTGTTGACTCCTGATGAACAGAGACTCTGAGACAGGAAGGAATGAGGGGAGCTGGGGGGGGGGGGTCGGGGTCCGTGGGGGGTCTGATGTTCACCATCCTTCCTGTTGTTAGACAGCTGTACTCGTCCCACTCGGTGTTGTCTGTCTTGTGGGTGTTGTTGACACACCGTGCCGTTGTCGGTTCGCAAACTCGTTAGCTCGTAAAGACGCGTTAACTGTTATTGTTTCGGTTTCTCCACGGACTCGAATTTAGGGAAGTCCTTTTTACCGATGTTGTCCAAACACGTAATTTTCCAATTTCCGATATCCACTTTCACTTTATAACTATTTTTAGGTCACATCATCGGGGCTAAACCCACACACATTGCGTTATCGGGTTTTTCATTATTGGAGGAAACGATCGATAACGATTCTTAGCGACATTACACATTTAAATTAATATAACTGATTCCCTCATCAGTCAACAAGGACAGACAACCACACATCTCCCGTTGGCGCCTCCTGTGGCGGCCTGTGTCAGTTGCAAAAACTCACTTTGTCCGATCATTAATCAGAAGCTTACGTATCCTAGCGGCCCCGTTAATGACGTTAATTACTGTTGTTGGTCTCGGACTGTGGTGTTAACTGTTCTCCGGAGATCTTCACTGAGCACGTGCAGATGTGTGTCTTACGTGTGTGTGTGTGTGTTAGTCAGTCAGTCAGAGGTTTGATCCCCACCGTGATGTCACTGCTTCTGTCTCAATGTTCTGTCTTCTGTCCCACTGGTCCGTGGTGTTAGCGGCGTTAGCTTTAGCGTTAGCTAGACGTGATCAGGATGTAGCCAACGACCATCACGACTCGTCGTAATTATTATAATAACGAAAAGCACTAATCTGTTTGTAATGTCTGACTGTGTGTTGACGTGTCGTCGTTGTTGTTGTTGTTGTTGTTGTACGTTTGTTCCTTCAATAAACACGGTCGACACCAGAGAAGGAATCTTGCACCATGTCGTTCTGGTCACTTCCAGAGTGGAGTTCCACAGATGTTCTCTTTGTTGGTACCGTTTCTTTGAAGAATCTACGTCAAGATCAGTTGCCCAACCTTAGCTAACAACAACCAAACCAGAACTGACTGTTGGAGAAAGGCATGATGGGAGGAAGTCCAAACGTACCTGTCTGATCCGATCTGGGCACGGCGTCAACGGAACCAAAAACGAAGAAAAACGGTTCTTCGGGAAACCGATTCCTCCGCCTCAGTTCTGAGGAATCGGTTTTCCTGAAGAACCGTTTTCTTCTTCTCTGGTCAAACTGTCGGTTCCAAAGAAATGTCCCTGCAGTTGTTCCTTCACACGGTACAAGTTTAATGTTGGAATAATATTAAGAACAGGATTGTTTACGTCAGGATCAAATAAAGTACTGAGGAACCAGGCAGAAGGTCCTGGGTTTAACTCCACCCACTGCCCCCTCCTAGTCCCCGCTCCTCCAGTTTTACAACACCGAAAGTTAAATATATGTAATGTGAGGTCAACAGTCTGATGTCAAAGGTCAGAACTTTCCAACGGCAAAAAGTACGTAAAATGTCTCAGAAAAGGTGAAAAACATCAGATGTTTGGTCCCGAAGAACCGATCCCTGGTACTGATACCACCTCGGGCTCTTTGTTTGAGTTCTGAGTACCGAGTTTCTGTGTCCTCTGCTCTCCTGAAGCTGGAGACCTTCAAAACCGCAGCAGCGTCTCGTGACGCCGGGGCCTCAGTACCCGGCTGCTCGGCCCAGTTTCCTGCTGTCGGACACGGCGCAGATGCAGCCGTCCTCCTGTTTCTCCACCGCGTTGACCACGTTGAAGAAGCGGTGGGCTTCGGGGTCCTGACGATGGCCCAAAGCCATGAGCGCCTCCGTGAGGTTCTGCGGAGGAGAGAGAGGAGGTGCTGGGGTGAACGCGGGTGCGAGTCCCGGCTCGAAAGTTCACCAGAAGTTCACCAGGTTAATGAATCAAGATAAGTCAAGATTAATCTGAAGTTTTCGACAAGTGGGCAGGAATCGGTTGGAGTTCCTGTGTGAACTAGAACCGGAACAGGTTTGGTTCTCCACCTTCCCCTGAGGACAGTTCCTGCGACCATACATCAAAACCAATAATGAAACAAATGACTTTTCTTAAACTAAATACACAAACGGCTCGGAGTAATGCCAGGTACTTGGTACACAATGACTCTGTGTCTTTACTGTAGTATTTGTTATAGAACCGGTTCTGTTTGTTTGGCAACTCATTTATTCCACTTCCTGTGAACCCACCACAGAGGAACAAGGATTAGACTTTAGGAAAAAAATGTGGCCCGCAGATCTACATCTGGGCCGCAGCTGGAGGTCAGTAATGAAATTTTTTTTTTTTTTTAAGACAAGGGTGAAGTGGACGTCAGGGACAGACAGCTCCGAGAAAAATGGACCTGGAAAAGATCGAACCAATGACCCTCTTACTGTAAGGCAAGAGCAGCGACCGCCACACGTTCGTTCGTTTACCTTATCGAAGTTGGCTTCGAACCACAAGTCATTCTTAGCGTCGACAAAAATGACCGGCGCAGCGATGGACTCCCTGAGGCCCTTTCCGAACCAGATGTGGTGCATGACAGCCTAGAGGACAATCGGGGTATTACAGGTTAACAGTGGAGACGGTTAAGACAACATTAAGGAGACAGGAGTCTGTGGAGACACGAACCGAGGCCATGGCCGTCGTGATCATGGACCCGCCGGTTCCTCCGATCACCAGGGTTCTGGTCGGAGACTTCAGCAGCGCGGGTGTCATGGAGGACGGAGGCTGGTCCCCTGAGGACAGGACAGAGGCCCAGAGTCACGGGGATGGTCTGTGGTCCACTCTGACCAGACATACAGTCAGTCAGAGTCACTGAAGCTCGCCCCCTCCCATCCACTGTGACTTCCGCTGAATTAATTAGTGGCACATTGAACTTTTGAGGTCGCCAAATATGTTGAAACCCAATGGTTCACCACCGATTGTGCTTTGGCTCCCTGTAGTGGACAAAATGTGAATAGCGTCGTTATTCTTGCCCCGTAAATACTGCAGGTAAAGTATAGAATTTTTAAAAAACGAACTGAAACCACTTCCTGTTCTGATCTCAGACTGATGTTTGCCCCCCGGGGTAAAAATCAGGGGGCCGGGGGGGAGCGGGTACCTGGAAAGATTTCCTCTACTCTGCCACAGAAGTCCGACAGCTGGTTATTGAGGATGACTCCGGTCCTGGGGGAGAAGACCCTGGAGCCAAAGCTGTGGAGGGAACCGCATTAGTGACGGGTACTGACACGGGTGTAGAACCCCCCAACCGCTACACACCCTCCCCCACCTCCCCAAGTACTGACATGTGGTTGATGCTGCTGGTGACCGACACAGCAGAGCCGTCCTCAGCCAGCACTGACAGATGTGTAGTACCCACGGTGTCCAGGTGGTGGCTGATGTTGTAAAACTGTGGCTCGTGTGTCCTGTCGCTCAGGATCAAGGTTCGTATGCGGTCGGCAAAATCGTCCTCCGTTAATTTTCTCCCCATCTGAAAAAAAAATATACATAATTATTCATTCATAATTGCGATTTTAAATAAACAGGTCAAGTGCAGACAGTGATGTCACTAACGTAATTTGTTTTTACAAATTAAAAAAAAACCCTGAACTCCACAAATCATTTCAGATATAAAAAAAAAAATTATGTGCCAAACTATGTCAAACTGAACTTTTTTTTTTTTTTAACGACGTCATCATGTCACGATCCCTCCGTCTGGTTGATAACCTTCTTCCTGGTCCCTGAACGCCTCTAGTTCCTGTGCTGGTTTTTTGTTTTTTATCATTGTCTTTTGAATGATTTATGGTACGTGACCGTGGCAACATTGACAGACTCACTGCCTCCGTAGTCAACCGTGGGTGGAGGTCCTTCTTCAGCCCGTTGGCGAACTTGAGGGCTTCAACGTAACGGTGATAGGTCAGGGTCTGGTGTTCTGCTGCTAACGTCAGGCCAAATCCTGAGGAAACAACAACATAGAACGTAAAATGAACGTAAAAAAAACGATGGAAAAAAATGACTCTCTCTTTTTATTACGCGCTGCGCTGCCCTCTAGAGGCTGCATTAAATGTGTGTGTTTCTGTTTTTGGTCAATAGACAACGTCAACTTTTATTTTGAAACTATCGCTTTTATTGTGATTGTGTATTTCCATCCGATGCTATGAAAGCTAATTCCTCGGCAGCCAATGAGGTAATTTACGCCATAAGTATTTTACTTGTTGACAATTGTTTTGTTTACTGTACTGTTCGTACAGTGTATAGTTTTGAAGGCGGAGCTTCGGATAAACGCGAGAGGAAAAAAAACATTAGTGGTGTTCGTGCCTCGGGGGAAACTACACCCCCCTGTGGTTAAAGGCTGTTTGTTGTTGGTGTTTTGTCCGGTAATTGAACCGTGGTCTGCGGGTTATTTTCCACTTGACTTTACTTAATAATGAGAAGTCTTAACGTCGGAGCGAGGACATAGACCTAGCCTACGATCTCTGTGACCAAGCACCAATCAGGTGACAGCACGGTGACAGCTGTTCTCTGTGGGCTGTTAACCTGTAGCTCAGTGTACTTCAGAGGTGTGGAGCAGAACCTTTCAGAATGTTGAGGACCAGGCTGAGGACTATTCCCCCTGCAGGCGGTGGAGGGATGTACATCTGGTATTCCCCCAAAGAAATTTTCCAGGGCTCCGACACTTTGGCCCTGTACTGAGCCAAGTCCTGGAGCGTTAGCGTCCCTCCTGAGTAGAACGAAGAAGGTGTCACGTGCAGTACTAAAGATTCATTAAATACTTCCTAAATAGTAAAAGTACCCTAAATATTTATGGACACAGTGCGTAGCTCCTCCCCCTTACCAGCAGGGGGTTGAAGCGCTGGGGGTTTGTTGTGATTTCATTTTTTTTCACCCGAGGTGACGAGAGGCGAGAACAGACATGAAGGTACTACCTGCCTCCTGTATGTCGTGGATCAAATCCCGGGCCACGCTCCCGGTGTAGAAAACATCGGCCCCGTGGTTGGCGATGGTCTGGAAGGTGTCGGCCAGCTTCTCGAACCTCACCGTGTCTCCGGTCTTCAGTAAGTTCCCGTCCTTGTCTGAAAATAACTTCCTGCAGGAGTCAGAGGACAAGGTTACCACAGAAGTACTCGTACGTTTGCGCGTACCGCGCATCTGTTGGCGTCCTTCTCACCGCAGGGCGCGGCTCTGGTTGGTGTCGGTGAACGGGATGTATCCGCCTTGAACTTTGGGAACAGGAAATCCTTCTCTGGCCAACCGGATGGCTGGCTGGAAGAGAGTGGCCCACGGTAACTTCCCGTAAAGGCGGTGGGCCTGTTCGTAACCCCGCAGTTCCCCTGGTACTGCAATCCACTGGGTACCTGGAGGACGTAAGCAGGTTGGTCGGTCGGTCAGTAGGTTAGTTTGTTCGTTCAAATAAATGCTATAAATGGACCAAAGCTATGATAAATCACACAGTGGAGGAGGTGGTTTTTACTTGTGCCTTACAGTGGAGGAGGTCACTGGTTTGAGTCCCAGTGGTAGACAATGATAACAACAGTAAATGAGTGAAATGTTGACTCTGTGGAGACGACAACAGCAGCAGCGGCGGCGGCGGCACAACAACCACCGTTTTGATTTGGTGTTGACGCGATTGTCCTACAGCTGCGTGTCACAACAGGAAAACATCTGTCGATTTACCTGTTGTTCCACTGTGTGTTTACGCGTGTTCCATGTCTGGGCCACAGATAAAAGAACAGACAGAGATTTATCTGGAGAAAAAAAAAACACATGGAGTGGTCACGTGACTCCTGAGGCCACAGTGGATTCCTGAACCAGGAGGGGTCCCACAAGAAAAGTCTGGTGTTTATCTACTCTGTGATTGATGAGGGGGCTTACCCTCACGGGGGCGGGGCGTCCAGCCCTTTATCAGGGAAATCGGACCTAATCATGTGAAAAATGCTGTGGTCCGACTGACTCACTCACCACCCCTGCCCCCCCACAACAAAACCCTAAAATGCGGTGGTCACTTTTTCCATCACCAGCTTCTTGAATTTTTTCTTAGTTTCTACGGCAACAAGTGCTGGTTGTTACAACAACACTTCTATGACGTCAGCCACAGATGAAGCTAACACGTCGACCACTAATTGACCACGTCAATTCAAAATTACAAAAAAAAAAAAAAAAAACCCCCACAATAACAGTTAAACTAGTGATTCCCAAAGTGGGAGATGGGTCCCTCTTGTGGCGCTCTGAGCTATTGCAGTAGTGGGTGCTGCTGGAAAAAAAAAATTTTAATTTTTTTTTCAGGGAGTGTAAACTGAAGACACGCGAAGACACGACTATCAGCGTAGACTTTTATCGGTACCTGACAACAACTGGAAGCGGCTGGGACATGACCTGAGCAGGTCGGACCTGGTCTTCTCCGGTACCGTCTCCCTGGCGTTGATAACTGCCACACGACCTTAAAGGAGAGAGGAACTGATCAACTGGGTGCCGAGGACACGTACGTGACCAGGTACCGATGAGTTTGAGTGATACTGCATCTTTACCATTGTTGTCCATCACTGTGAAGATGGCCCCGCCTCCTAGGCCCATGCTCTGAGGGTTGACCAGGGTGGTACACAGCAGTGCGGCAATGGCGCCATCTACGGCCGAGCCCCCTTGTTGAAGAATGTCCCTAGAATATTTCACATTCCATAACCTTCATTGGTTGCGGCCAGAGCAGTAGTAGTTGTACTCTTGTAATCATGATACAGCTAGTATATACAGTAAAGTTTGAAGTACTTTATGATAAAAAGATAAAAGTAAATCAGTTAATTATAATAAAATAAATAAATATTGTCAACTTCCCGCTTACAGGACAGTATCACGCTGGCATTCGAACTCTCAACCTGTCTGTGCTTACGTGTACCTTGTAATAATTGCCAACACTAATGCTGTCCTTGTTAAGAGAGAGCAGCGCCACTCACCGTCCAATCTGTGAACAGATGTGAGAGTCTGCCGCCACCGCTGCCCTGGAAAAAGTGTCTGGTGAACAGCGACTCCTCACCGCGACAACAACGAGAAGAGGCACGGCCACGGCGCACAGCAGCGTCAGAGCACAGATGGTGAACACTATGATCCTGGTCCTGGTCCTGGTCTTAGTCCTGGTCCTGGTTCTAGAGCTGGTACCGGCCATAGTTCAGGTCCTTTCAGCCTGGTCCTCTACACTGCCTTCTCTCAGTGCCGGTTCAGGTCTATCTTCAGTCCTGAGCAAAGCAGGCCCCGCCCCAACACACCGCCCCCACCCGGTAGATTTTTTATCTAGATATGAACTTCTTTTTTCCTTTTTTTTTTTTTTTTTTTTTGTTACAAAAAAAGTTACAAAAACAAAAGGTTCTGTTTATGCAAATGAATATTTAAACTGTGGACAACAATTGTTTACAATGTAAATAAATCACATATAAATAATAATAATAAAAAATAAAAAACACTACAAAAAATAGTAAAGTATAGCATCGTATAATATTATCAATAATATAATACTTTATAGTAAAATATAGTATAGTTAATTTATTGTATCATTTATCAGAGCATACTCCAGTACTACAAAGTATCTAAACGAAGTACTCTCCATATATTTCAAACATTAATCCGGTTCGATATATCTAGAATAAAAATAGAATTTAATAGTAGATGTGATTATAATAGTGTTATGGACGATGATGATTCAATCAGCCGCGGTGCACCTTGGGGAATGCAGTCCGTGTCGCATTGACAAGACGGGAAAAAAAAGACGTTTTTTTTGTTTGTTTGTTTTAGAAGAATCAAGTCATAAACGTTGTCACGAGAATCATGCGGGATGTAAATGTTTACACTTTCAAAATAAAAGTAACCAATCGTTGACGAAGGTCCCGTCAGTAAGCCCCGCCCCTTCCCTCCCTTCGTCTTCCTCGTGTTATTATTGTTGTTGTTGTCGCCCAGTTACCGCTGTGTGTGTTGTGAATCAAGTTTTCCCGGACAAACTATCATCATTCTGTCCTAAAATAAAGCGCGCTTTAAGTCACACATATTATGAACAAGATAAAACAGGCTTTTAATAAAAAGAAAAAGTTATTTTATGATACATATACAGTAAGTCTTAAATCTCTGAGTTGTCGAACATAACAGAGCTTGTTTTTTCTAAATGAAGCCCCCTTGTAAACACTCGAATGACGTCACTGATGGCGTCAAACGCGGAAGTGTCTCACAAAGGGCGGGAGGCGGAGTTGTCCGTTCTCTAACAACTGTTGGCGGATTAACTATGAGCTGGTGAGTTAAACTCGGTCAGTGTTGGACGTTCACGATTGAAAACGCTGACGTTTAAATGTCTTTATCACTCGGTGTTTTAATGGCTAGTGCTACGGTGGCCGCGAATGTCAAAACACAACAACATTTCGCAAAAAGACACAATGACGTTCTCCATTTTTTTTATTTTTTAAACCGGGTTCCAAAGTCATGGGCACCGCGAAGTAGAAACAGGAAAATAACGTTACACTGTCGGCTTCTGGCCAATCACAAACAGGAAGTGTCGCCCCCTAACCCCTTTTCCGTAATCTGTCGCGTTCTCTGTAATGTTGTGTTAAGTGAAATGTCCTTGTGTTTTGAACCTCGGTGCCACCGTATAATACGCTGAACGAACCACAACAGAAATAAAACAGAATTCTAGAAACTAAACGGACAAAGTAACGCTTCTAAACTAACTTTAAAGTGAAAATACGCGTTACAGTCGTCGGGATTCACGTCAACGTAGTTGTAATGAATGTTAAAAAAAGAAATATTCACCTGTAGTTATGTGGTTATTGAATGTGTGTCTCTACGTTTCCTACTTTTATATATTATATGTAACGTCTTAAAGTAATGTAACTGACATACTTTAACTTGCTGTACAAGAAAAAGACAACGATACAAATGTCTTCTTTGTTCTTCCAAAAAAAAAACGTAAAAAACATCTGTGACAACAAGAGACCGAGCCCACAAGTCTGTGTCTGCCCCAGTTTGATGGTTTTACCAGGTGTTCCGGAAAGTTCTCGAAAATTCACAAACACGTAGATTGATGGTTTCCTACCACGGACGCTAATGTGCGTGTCCTGCGCGTGAACTAACAAACCTGGTAACTCCGAACGGGATTTAACAGTAAACAGTGACAAACTTTTTTTTAAAAAACGGTTTTTTTTCTTTTATTTTGAAATGCAACACCGGAAATCACAATCCGCTTTTCTCTGTTGGTTTGACGCGGCTCGTCTTCCTTTGGTGAATCCAGAGTATTTACAACCAAACATCTACCGACACTGCCGTCCGCCACAGACAGACAGACAGACGGGAAGTCAGCCTGGTGCGCCACAGCTTTATTTTCCCCCCGCTGTCAGACGGATGTCGGTTCCTTTTTCGACCGATTTCGTGCATTTTCCTGTCCTGTTGGCCAGTGATAGCACTGCAGTGGTGCGCAGCTTCGCCTGGAGAAACACCTGTGCACCTCAGTCATAAATGTTGAGTAGGTATGGACGCCAGAAGAACCGTGAGCTCGACGATCGCTGATCGTTTTACCGAGGTTTATAGTAGATTATCGGTAGATTATCGATTATCAGCAACTCCAGGGGACCACGGTAATTTGAAACAGTGTAGTTCTTTGGGCAGAAAGGAAAGGCTGGTGTTTGTGCACGGCTTCGTGGTTAGGTCTGGTTGACGTGGGTGTGTG
>NC_024328.1:21249710-21253832 GCF_000523025.1 Cynoglossus semilaevis
CCCCCCCCCGCCTCACCTCCTCCCCCCCCGCCTCCACTCAAATCCCGGGTTTCAAAAATTAAAGCAGCTGCTTTAATTCTTGCGAGTGGCAATTATGCATCTATGATGATGAATATGGATTCAGATGGAACCGACCTCTGAGCAACAGAGAGTTTGGAACCGTGTTGAACCGGAATGTCTGCTCTTTGCATCATTATGCCTCTCCTCCTCCCTCTCCTCCTTCCCCACCTCCTCCTCCCCCTCTCATCCCTCCTTCCCTCCTCCTGTCTTTGTTTTTCAGAGAGCAGATCAGCCGGCGGTGCAGTGTCTGTTTACATTTGTCTGACAGAAGCAGAGGGCGCAGTACCGATGCCGCACAGCCAGTCGTCATGCTCGGAGAACGCTCCCCTCACTGCGGAGCGCTGAGATGTTCCAGCTGAAGAGCGAGCGTGTCACATCACATCAGCAGACCGTTTACAGAGCCTGTGGGTGGGTGGTCCCCAGCCCCCTCCGGTCCCGATAAAGGACACCAGGAGTTAACTCGTCCCTCAGCGCTTTTTTTCCCCCCGTCTCCCAGCAGCCCCTCCGGGCGATCCACGACGACCCAAGATGGAGTGGTCACTGGAGAACGTGAGGGAGATGCTGGCGGGGGGGATGCAGTCCATCAGGGAGTGCGAGGTCTGCGCTCTGGCCATCGGCCTGTGCCTGCTGCTGCTCTTCATGTGGTACTGTTACAGAGTGGGCCGGGAGCACAGCTCCAGCCCCCTGCGTGGGCGGTATCTGAGTGGGCCCAGCCGGATCGGAGGAGTGGTGGGGGGCTTCATGAGTTCGGACTGTCGGAGCAGGGGGAAGGGGAAACACGGATCCATGTTGGAGGAACAGAACGGTTTCGCGTTTTGCCAGTCGTCGGAGTGTTTCCGCTGCACGAGCAGCGGCGAGAGTCTCAACCAGAGGCTCTACCACAGCCTGCAGGACTACGCCAAGCGGTACACCTGGTCGGGTATGGGCAGGGTGCACAAAGGAGTCCGTGATCAGGGTCGGTACCTGAACAGCCGACCGACCATCCAGAGGCCCGAGGTCTTCTTCCTGCCCGACCTGCCCTCGGCCCCGTTCTTCTCCAGGGAGATCCAGAGACACGACGTGGAGCTGCTGGAGCAGAGCTTCCCCGCCCTTCTGTCGGAGTTCGAGAGCATCTACCACCAGCCGCCGGCCCGCAGCGGATCCGCCCTGCCTCCTGGCTGGAAGGTCAACAGCACGCCCTATGGCCAGTGGTGGACTTACTACCTGGTGAACCAAGGCACTCCCCTGGTCCTCAACGTCAGGCGATGTCCTCGAGCATGGCGGGTGCTGGGACAGCTGCGGACCTTCATTGCCAACAACGTCTTCGGCAACGCCTGCTTCTCGGTCCTGACGCCTGGAGCTCTGATCACTGAGCATTACGGTCCCACGAACGTCCGGTTGCGCTGCCACCTGGGTATGAGGTCTAACTAAGCCCTCCCTTGACTTTGACCGACACTGCGGTTCTTGTGACAGAAAGTCTGTATCACGTTGGTGGTAAAACTGTCTCCTCTGTCCTCTGTCCCTCAGGTCTTAAAGTACCTCCGTCCTGTGAGCTGGTGGTGGGTGGAGAACCACAGTGCTGGTCTGAGGGCAGCTGTCTCCTCTTTGACGACTCCTTCCTCCACCGGGCCTTCCACGAGGGTGAGGTTCCATTTTTTTATTACTATTAATGGAGGATACAGATGGCGCTAATGATTAACTCAACGCACAGTATGATACTATTTTATCGACATTTTTGTGTGTTTGTGTGCATAGGCAGCGCCGACGACGGCCCCAGGGTGGTCTTCATGGTGGACCTGTGGCACCCCAACGTGGCCGCCGCCGAGAGACAAGCCTTAGACTACATTTTTACTCCGGGCCGTTTAGAGGACAGAGAAGAGAAATAGAAGAAGAGACAGACGGCTGTCAGGGGAGGGAGGGGGGAGGGGGATATGGTTGGGGGGAGATGAAGGGTATGTGGGGATGGGTGCGTTCTTCCCCTCGGGACTATCTTTCACGTTCACTGTGTAAATACTCTCTAACTCTTAACACTGTTCGGAGTTTGATTCCTCCAGCAGTCGCACCTGTCTGTTTACATCAACTCTGATTGGTCCTCACACTTCCTGTCACTTTCCGTTTTTCAAAACGTTTCACTTTTTGTTTGTTTATGTTTGGAGTCAGATGCATAGGACAACAACACGGTGGAGAACTCCCACAGTTGGTCGGAGGTTCTCAACCACTGGATCGCGGACTGGTAATGGGTCACCGTGACCTTTGACATCATTTAGAGCAGATGTTTATTGAACATTTTGGAGCGTTTTTTTTTTTTTGTTTGTTTTTATCAGCCATTTCTGTTGATGCTTCAGCCAATCAGAGATGGCTGTCAATCATATGATGTCATATCTCAGTGGACCCCCGCCCCCCGATTCCCTCCCGCCCCACAAGGTTGTACAGAGAACTGCTCCACCTTCCTGAGGACCCTTGAAATCACAAGTCAGTGAGTGAAGATGAATTGATCACTCTACTAATGCTAACAGCATTAGTAGAGTGATCTACTCCGTAGACGGAGAAGGGAGACCATGGGACACCATGTGTAAATGGACCATCGGTCGGAGAGCCTGGTTGTTGGGACTGTTGGTTGATGATAAAGAACTGGTTTCATTTTATTTCATTTGACTGTTTATTTCAGTTGCTGTCGGGGGGAGGGGGGGTCATTGAGTGGATGGGGGGTACGTCAAGGTGTCCGTGTTTGAGAATCAGTCCTGTTTTCACAGGACGTGGTTAGAAAAGCACATTTTTATGACAAACTGTGCCGTGTGTGAGTTCTGTGTCCCCTGAGGAGGAGGGAGGCGGGGAGAGGGTGGGAGGAAGAACTTTTGTAAAGGGATGGTTGGGTTTTTTTTGTATCAGGTTTTGTACCAGGAGGTGTTGAAACTCTGACCTTTGGCGTCTTTGTCTTGATTTCCTGCCATTCTCACCGCTGACCACGGGATTTGTAAATTCTGTACAATGTTTCTTCTTCTTCTTCTGAACGTGTCCTCTTCGTCGCTCTGTGATGATTTCACCCACCATCAAAACGCCGCCGCCCACCCCCCGCCGGCCGCCACAGTATACCGTGTTAACGTAGTGATCATGAATGTCTAGCAGCTTTACGGTCCGCGGCGGCTCACGGGACGACGACGACAACAACGTCACCCAGCGACCGGTGTTTACAAAGCCCTAACGAGTTGTTTACAGCATTATTAGACGAAGCCGACACTCACATTGAGCTGTCCATCGACGATCAACAGTGCTCTTAGTCCCCGCACCAGTGTGTCGTCCTCCAGCCTCTGCTGTGCACCCCACGTTTTTGGACGAAAGACTTTTCTCACACACGTTCTCCCGTGGGTTTTCAACAGTATTTCTGTACCTTCAATAAATGTTCCAGTAAATTATTTAAACACGGCGTCAGATTGATCACTGGACTCTGCTGCTGAATGAAGGGGGGTGGGGGCCAGGAGGGGGCACTACCACCAACACCACCTCTGTAGACCAACCATATTCAACCACCAACTGATTCATCTCATCCTAGTGGTAATCACGTTCCTTTACGGACCGCTAGAGGGAGCTCAAGTACCATCGTTAGTGAACCACTGCAGCAGAGCGACATCTGCCGTCAACCTTAGAAAAAAAGGGGAAGATATTTTTCATATCTGCCATTAAGAGACTACTACATATATATATTTATATGTATTAGTAATTAATTAATTTTATTATTTAATTATCAATTAATTTTATTGAATAACCAGGGTTCATATTCATTAATCTTAATTAATTCATCTCCAACTTGGTCTCTCTCGGTGGTTTTACTATTTTTGCAGTATACTGCAGTGCCACTAGAGGGAGCCCAAGTACCACCAGCAGTACATGTACCAGGGTTTGAGAACCACCGAGTTAGTTTGTGTTCAAAAATGTCTTTTTTTTGGCATTTGTTCAAGACTCCAACGTTCCTCAGGGTGGAGTACCGTTCTGCTCCACACGGTGTTATTTTTTTTTCATGTCGTCGGAAAGTTAGCCAACCACCTCACAGCTCTCCACACCTGCGTCACTGCTGATAGTCAGAGA
>NC_024328.1:21254570-21254786 GCF_000523025.1 Cynoglossus semilaevis
GGCCACAGCCGCGCGGTCCCCTGCAGGGGGGCGTCGCTGTCGGACAGAAACGAGGACCGGGACCCTCTCTGTAAACCCAGAGCCAACTTCAAGGGCTCCAGTCTGGCCAACAGCAGCAGCAGTCAGGTGACCAGTTCACCCCCCCCACCGACCTCGTGCCCCCTGGTCCCTCTCCTCAGTCGGTCCTCTCGTCGCTCCCGCAGGCCCAGTGTGGCC
>NC_024328.1:21254820-21260636 GCF_000523025.1 Cynoglossus semilaevis
TGATCAGTTTACCGACTGAGAGTCATAACCTACCTTAATAATAATAATAATAATAATAATATAAGACATTTTTAACCTCCTGCAGTACCTCAGCCGACCCCAAGGGTCACTGAACCCGTTGAAGACCCGCTTTAAATCATACCATAATCTCAGCAGTAAAACTGACCCTGATCACTGGACGTGACTGCAGTACTACACACTGGATGACCGTAGTACTGCAGTTAGTACTCTGGTGTCCAGTTCAAATACTGCCTTCAAATACTACCTTCAAATACTACGTTCAAATACTACCTTCGAATACTCTCAGTCTCCTGTACACGTTCAGCTCTTATGTAATCTATAACCAGTGCTGCCTCCTACAGACAGTCACTTCCTGTTGGAGCAGTAGATCTGGGGCAGTTACAGAGGGGCAAATACAGAGGGGCAGTTACAGAGGGGCAGTTACACAGGGGCAAATACAGAGGGGCAGTTACAGAGGAGCAGTTACAGAGGGGCAGATACGGAGGGGCAGTTACAGAGGGGCAAATTCAGAGGGGCAGATACAGAAGGGCAGTTACGGAGGGGCAGTTACGGAGGGGTAGATACGGAGGGGCAGATACAGAGGGGCAGATACAGAGGGGCAGATACAGAGGGGCAGATAAAGAGGGGCAGATATGGAGGGGCAGATACAATCCAGAGGGGCAGTTACAGAGGGGCAGATACAGGGGGGCAGATACAGAGGGGCAGGTTCAAATACATCAGGAAACAGCTAGATGAGTATGGGGGGCAGGGAGGGGCATCTGGATTCAGTTCAGATGTACAGACGAACCACAGACAATACTGCAGTACTACTACAGTACTGCAGTATTGTCTCTGCTGCAGGTCACTGTGACCTTGGTCCGCCTGCAGAGGGCACAGTGGGATGTGTGCATGGGTGAGGTTGGGGGGGGCGTTAGCTGCTTCGTCAACACTGTGACTTACACAGTCACCACAGAGAGGGGGGGGGAGAGGGGAGAGAGCAGGTGAGGTTGTGATGTTCACACTGTGATGAACCTGCAGACACAGCAAACAGCAGTGGGTGTGTGTGGCTGAGGGGGGAGGAGGGGGAGGTGACAGGGGGAGGAGGAGAGAGAGTCTGCTCCTCTGCTCCTTCCCTCTCTCTGTGGACTTCATGGGTCTTGACGAAACCCAGAGTCTTCGCGCCTCTCGGAACTCCAGACGCAAAAATCTCCGGAGCAGAGAGTTCTCCACGGTCGGTAAGAACCTGACATCACAAGGTCAACAGGTCAACGGGTCAACAGGTCAATAGGTCAACATCTGTTGGATCACAGAACATCACAGAACAAAGAAATAAAAAAATATATTTTTAGTTTAGTTCAGTTCAGTGAAGGAGGAGGAGAGGGAGGAAGAAAGGGAGGAGGAGGAGGAGAAGGAGGCGGAGGAGAGGGGGAGGGGGGCGTTGTCCTCTCTGTGTTTCTGACTGTGTTTACTCTCCTGCCTGGTGACAGCGTCTCGGTGTTGGCTGGAACAGTCAAACATAAACTGTGATGAGGAACGAGTGGAAAACTGGAGCTCTTCATCGCGATGATGACGATGATGATGATAATGACAATGGTTATTGAACCTACTGTGGAACATGAGAACAGAGAATCGATCGATTCTCTGTTCTCATGTTCAACATGAGAACAGAGAATCGATCGATTCTCTGTTCTCATGTTCAACATGAGAACAGAGAATCGAACGGTTGACCTTTTTTTGTTGTAAGGCTGGAGGGCTAACGGTGCTAAAGTGCTAACGGCGCTAAAGTGCTAACGCCAACATCGTTTGTTGTTGTTGGAGGAATAATGGAGCGTTCAGTTTGGAGTGAACATGAACCTACTGTGGAACAGGAGAACAGAGAATCGAACGGTTTACCTTTTTTTTGTTGTAAGGCTGGAGTGCTAACGGCGCTAACGTGCTAACGGCGCTAAAGTGCTAACGACGCTAAAGCGCTAACGCCAACATCGTTTGTTGTTGTTGGAGGAATGATGGAGCGTTCAGTTTGGAGTGAACATGAACCTACTGTGGAACATGAGAACAGAGAATCGAACGGTTGACTTTTTTTTGTTGTAAGGCTGGAGTGCTAACGGCGCTAACGCCAACATCATTTGTTGTTGATGGAGGAATGATGGAGCGTCGGCGGTCTGGAGACTGGTCCAGGTCGTGGTCACATGTTCAGACGCGAGGTCGCATGTTTGAGTTCCTCCCGCGTTTCGCACTCTGAGCGGCGGGTTCTGACGGACGCCTGACGTCAACGTTCACGCTGCTGTTTACACATTCGCGCTGTTAACCCCCGAGGCCCTGGAACCACGTCTGCCTGCGGTTGGCCTTTAAAGGTGGTGCGCACCGTCATCAGTCAGCACTGTTTACACTGCTCCACCGTGCCGCGACGTCTGTATTTTTAACTCTGCATGATTTCAGGAAGTGTTCTGGAGAAATGAGCAGATTTATCTTTTGTTGATGTGGTCTTCAGCGGCACATCTGTGTCTGCCTCGTACACAGACGTGTACTGGCGTGTACTGAACCTCATGTTGATCCAAGTCTCGTTTCTTCACAGGACAGAGAGCTGCGGCCAGAAGAAATGGACGGTGAGTTTCCTCCACTGGAGTAGTTTTTATTCCAATCCCAGCACCCACCAGCAGAGGGCACCCTACACTTTGAACATCACAGCATCACGTGTATACTGTTTACACGGTGACAACATGAAGACGGAGTGTGGGGTTTAGGCTCAATTTTTTTTTTTTTGCACCACATCCGTGTGATCGCTCCCGATCCGACGGCTGCCGTCATCGTACCGTATCATCGTCATGTAAACAGTAGAGAGCGGTAGAGAGACGATCATTCGGAGTGAACGTGAATGCTAAAACCAAAAGTCCATACAAAACGACCCCTGCTGTTAGAGCTGGGGATCGAACGTCTGACCTTCCAGCTGTAAGGCCCGGATGACCGACCACTCTTCCCATGTGTCTCACAGAGCTGCGGGACGCGTTCAAGGAGTTCGACAAAGACAAGGATGGTTTCATCAGCTGTAAAGACCTGGGCAACTGTATGCGGACCATGGGCTACATGCCCACGGAGATGGAACTGATCGAGCTGAGCCAGCGGATCAACATGAACCGTGAGTACCCGCCCGTCGGGCGCACGACGCCGGGCGTCGGGGTCCGCTGTGATGTCATCACAACAATGCTCTGCTTCCAGTGGGGGGGCACGTGGACTTCGAGGATTTCGTGGAGCTGATGGGCCCCAAGTTGCTAGCTGAGACGGCGGACATGATCGGGATCAAAGAGCTGAAGGACGCCTTCAGAGAGGTGAGGAAGAAGAACCGAAGACGAAGAAGAACCGATGTTAACTGTCACTCACGTTCCTCGTCTGTTCCTGCAGTTTGACACCAATGGTGACGGCGCCATCAGCACCACCGAGCTCCGGGACGCCATGAGGAAGCTGTTGGGTCATCAGGTGAGTCCGCCACGAGTTCGGGAAACGGAAGTCGGTCTGAGGTTGGTGGCGCTACGCTTTTAGACTCGATGATGGTTTTGGGTTTTATTCTCTTTCTGTTCATAATAATAATAATAAAAATAGGAAAAAAAATCTATCCTAAATTTTTGTGTTTACACAGATCTGCCTCTGGGAGGCGCTAGATACTTAGGTATAATAACGGGGAAATTAAAGAACCACCAAAAACGAATCCAGGCCCCAGCGAGATTTGAACTCGCGACCCCTGGTTTACAAGACCAGTGCTCTAACCCCTGAGCTATGGAGCCGTGTTGATGACATCACCAGCTGCTGACTTATTTTACAGCTACGTTGCTCCGGTGACGTTAGTCAAGGCGGAGATGGAACCTGTTCTTCATGTAAACAGACCGGGCGGTTTGTGTTTCCGGGTTTTGTTGTAGTGTTTAAGTCCCAGCGTCGACACCAGAAAATCACATTTTTTACTTTTAGGAAAATGTTAAAAAAAAAAAGGAGGAACTTTGTCGTTACAATTTCATCTTCTTCGCCAATGTGTATACATATGTATAATATATATATATATATTATATATATTTATATATTTTTATATATTATATATATATTTTTATATATTTTTATATTATATATATATATATTTTGATATTATATATATATATATTTTTATATATATATATATATTTTTTTTTTTAGGTTGGTCTGAAGGAAGTTGAAGATATCCTGAGGGACGTGGACCTGAACGGTGACGGACTGGTGGACTTTGGAGGTAGTGGGATTTGCGGCAGACTTTACGATGTCGTCGTCGTCGCTCTCCGCTCACCCACAGCTCTCTCTCTCTCTCTCTCTCTCTCTCTCTCTCTCTCTCTGTCCCCAGAGTTTGTACGAATGATGTCCCGCTAAGATCGTGAACGTACCTCCTTGCGACCTAGTGCCACAGGGGGCCCTGCTGAGAACGTCTGAGCCACTGGAACGAGAAGAAAAACTGGAATTTTCTTTCGAGTCACCTCACGCTTCGAATCCATTCAGAGTTCTTCCCGAAGAGTGAGGTGAAACGCTGTAGCCTGACGACGGTTGTCAAGTTCCTGCACTTTATTTTCTCCTTGAGTAACTTCCTCGGTGGACGGACTGTTGTTCGTTTGTCCTCTCCGTCAGATGTCCCCAACCCGGATTGGTCAAATGCAGCCTAACGGTAATAGCACATATTCTCCAGAGGGGGGGTAAAAACTGTACTTCAAGTAGTACTGTAAAATGGGACTTTTATTTTGAAGCTGGAAACTCGTCTTCAACGAAAATACTCCTAAAACTTCGTCAATAAAAAATAAATAAATAAATAATAAACAATCATTTAAAATTTTTTTTTTCAAGCTGGTCTTCAACGCTTTACGTAGACTTTTATTTTGAAAATACTCCTCCTTAAAAAAAAATACTCCTAAAACATTGTCAATAAAAAATAAATAAAAATTAAATAAATAAAAAATAAACAATACATTTTTAAAAAAACAAAAAAACTTAAATTTTTTAAAAAAATTATTGTTTTTTTATTTTTTTATTTTTCAAAATAAAATTCCAAAGTAGGTACTGCGATACGAACAAAGGTGCAGTAACATTTGTTAACTAGTCTCAGCTGACCCCAGTACTAACCCGCCACCCTCGGGTTGGGGACCTCTGTTCTACGTGGCTAGTTTGTGTCCAGCTAAATGTCACTTTTTGTTGCGTACGACGCTGAGTGAGCGACTGTAGGAGCGTCATTCTGTTTCCTTCCTGCTGTCCGTTCGAAATACGTACGGTTGGTTCTGTGTGTAGGTTCTAGCACTTTACTGCGTCCGTGTCTTATATACGGTCTATATATATATATATACATATATATAATCACTGTAGTGAATGTGACGGTGTCGTGTCTGTGTCTGTGCTCGATGTCGGCGTCGACGTACGTCCATCTGATCGTGGTTTTTCTGCATGCCAAAGACGAGACTTTCATACTTTCATTATGCACATTTGTATTTTTGTCTAATAAAATATTTGGAACGTAGGAATATTTCAAAGTGTTTACATTACATACATCCTGACTCTGTTCATGAAAAAAAAAAAAAAAAACAAAAGCAATAGTGTAAACTGTTCTGGTTTTTGTTTTTCCAAACATCAGTGAGGAATAAAACACAGTTGTTTAAAGGTTTGTCATCGTCGGTGTCGTACGTTTTTTTTTTTTCTTTTTTCAGAGGAAGTCGCCGCAGCTGCAGCGACACCCACGACAAACGTGATTGTTCTGGTCGTATGACTACGTCCTGACCTGAAGGACTTTTCACATTAACGTTCACCACAGACCCCCCCAG
>NC_024328.1:21260692-21264804 GCF_000523025.1 Cynoglossus semilaevis
AACACCTGTCACCCAGTAAACTCGGTCGCCATGGTAACTATCTCCACTCATTCAGGGCTGAGTAAAGTTCAATAAATCAACCAATCGATCAATTAACATTTCAATAACAATAAAAAAAAAATTAAAATTAATTCAGTTTAAACAGAAAAAAAAATCTGGATTTTTTTACATGTGATAAATACACAAATAAAATAAAATATAAACAAATATTTGTGTACACATTTTACACACGTGTACACACGCTTTTATTTATTATTAATTAACTTTTTTTTAGTCGTTTATTAATAGTTTCATGGTTAAAAAAAGAAGCTTCTGGAACAGCGTCTCCAAATATCTGTGTCAAAGGTCACAGAAATGGCAGCGGAATTGTCATAAATATTGTCACAAATATTGTCAAAAAAAATCAACACAAGGTGCGTTGGAAAACACGGCGAACTAAAAAAAACCGGAACATCAAAGGAAAATCGGCTACGTTAACACCGTTACGTTTATTCCGTAGTAGAAAAAATATATATATATATCTACGGAGTCACAATGATAGAATCGTTTTAATAGGCCAATAAAAAAGAACCACTCTTCCGTAGTGCTTAAACGTTAGGTTTTAATTCGACGACGTCGCTGTCAATCATCCGCAGTATCAGGGTAGGTAGCACGGCTAAGCCCCGCCCCCTGTCCTCTGGCTGAGCAGACGTGAGTTTGGCTGCACGGTTACACGCATTATTGAATGAAAGTCAGTGTAGCAGGTTGTGGCCACCGGTGACTGAGGATATCCGCACGGGCAGGTGAGACGCTACACTTCGGGGGCGGACAACCAGAGCACGGGGCCGGGGCCCGCAGCTGTACGTTAGCGCGGAGCCGGTTTTTGGGAGAAACGTGTCAGCTATAAAGGTAAGAGGAGTAACGTTTGCGTGAACGTTAGCCTCCGCTCTCTCACACACACTGTGGACGGACAGGTAGCTACAGCTAGCTTAGCTCGCCGACGTTAATTCATCCTTTTATCCTCCGCCAAAATGTCGCCGACGCGGTGACCGTGCGTCACGCGTCAGTTTCTCACTTTTGCCGAAAGTCCGTCTGTAGTTTGACAGTCGACGTCCGGCTCGTATCTGTGCCGTTTCATGCTAACGCTACTACCGGTTTCGTGCTGTCTGAGGTTAGCACAGCGGCTAACGATGTATCACGTTGCATGTCACCGGGAAGAGATCGTCTGCTCTTAACCGTGTTGTACGTTTTGGTTTTTTTTTTTAGGAGGTACTTCCGTGCAGGAACACGGACTCTGTGCTGCGGGGTTTACCCACTGTCTGCGGCCAGGACCCGGCTGTGTGTGTGTGGCGATGCAGCGGCTCACGGCGCCTCTCGTCGCCGGGCTGTTGGCTACGGTGCTGTCGCTGCTTTCACGGCAGTGCTGGGCGGACGGCGGTGGTCCCAGCCTCACCGAGCGGGTCATCTGGGCGGTGAACGCCGGCGGAGACGCACACATAGACGTGCACGGAATTCAGTTCAAGAAGGACCCGTTGGAAGGAAAAGTCGGTAAAGGTGAGTTGACGTTTTTTGTTGTTTTTTTTTTTTTTTGGTGGGTGTTCGTGTTACGGGGGTTGGTGTTTCTCGACGTTAAGAACGTGCGGATTGTGTTAGCATCGTGACGGGGTGTTTAAACGTCCAATTGACGCGCGACAGACCCTTCGCTGCAGCTTGGCTTCCGCAAGTCACCTCAAACTAACGAGGAGTCAGCATTGAGGCGGTGGCTCCGCCCATCAGCGTGTGGAGGAAGCAGGTTATGATAGAGAAATCACTGACTGATGACGTCGCCCAGGAGGCAAAGACGCTGTGCATGAAATCGATTTGCATTCTGGGAAATGTGTCCGTAATGTATGTGACTCCAGAGCAGTGGTTCTCAGACGTCTTCCAGCAGTAGCTCTGAAAACTGGTGCTCAGTTTAAACGGTAAAACCAATTACAAGGCAGGCAAATAACTCATTTCCCCACCGTCGCAGTAGGGAGAGCCCAAGAAGCACCAGTAGTACACGAACCATAGTTTGAACATCACAGGTTTGACCCTCTCAGAAAACTATATATACAGTATATATATGTGTGTATATACACATACTGTACATATATACACATACTGTACATATATGCATATGTGTATATATGTACACTATATGTGTGTATGTGTGTATATATGTACATTGTGTGTATATATGTACAGTATATGTGTATATATGTGTACAGTATATGTGTGTATATGTATATATGTGTATATATGTACAGTGTGTGTTTGTGTATATGTATGTATAACCAGCCATGTTTCTTTTTCTGCCCTCAGTCTCTATATATTTTCAGTTGCAGTACTGCCCCCTACTGAGTTTCCTGCAAAACAAGAGGGGGAAAAAAACCCCAAAATAACAAGGGAACCATTGAAGTTAGATTGAGAACAGATAAACAAACCACTGTGTACTTTATACAGCAGCTTTGCATAATTTCAGGTCCAGTACTGCCCTCTACTGGGTTTAGCTCCGAGGCCACCAATGGGTGGAAAGGAGCGCTGAGCTGGTTCTGCAGGTACATTAGTTTGAGTTGGTCTGTGTAGTTCTTCAAACGGTTCATGGTGTCAGTTGTAAAAACGATTGAAGGAAGGACGGTGACGGCCACGCCCTCCAGTGGTTGACAGGAGGAAGCACATTCATTTTTTTTAGGGGTATTACCTTCATACAGGGTAAAAAAAAATTTTTTGTGTAAACAAATATTAAATCTCGATTTTTCTCCTGCAGCCTCTGATTACGGGGTGCGTATTCCGATCCTGCGCTCCAGTCCGGAGGACCAGATCCTGTACCAGACGGAGCGCTACAGCGAGGACACGTTTGGATATGACGTCCCCATCAGAGACGAGGGAGACTACATACTGGTTCTGAAGTTTGCGGAGGTGTACTTCGCTCAGTCGCAGCAAAAGGTACGAAAACTTCATTTTTTTTTTTTTTTTTGTTTTTTCCCGATCATCTCACCAGTTCGTGGGTCATTTACCGTAACGTTGTATCTTAGCCCTAGCCTGTTGTTGAGCCTCACTTCAACCCATTCCCAGCTCTGGCTTTAAATCTCTACTGAACTTTGAAACACTGCAGTTCCACAATCTGCCACCAGAGGCTGTCCCGCTCCTCTGTCAGGTGATTAGAACTGTGAAAGTCTGACCAAACCTGCGGTTACGTGATCCGTAGACCTGTTTTTACTCTATTATCCAATATTAACTTTTTGCCGATATTTTCCAAACACTTAATTTCCGATTCCGATATCAACCGATATAGACCTGGTAATATTTAATTACTTATCTGTACAAACCACTGTATGAGTCGCTGGCACCGACATTCCGCGTACAATCCCCCGATTATTTAAATAGATTCATAAAATGAGATACAATGCTGCCATCTAGTGACTCACTTCAATCACTTTTTTTCCCCAAAACTAATTTTAGGGCACACATCATTTAGCAAAACGCAGGCATTGCGTTATTGGGTTTTCATTATCGGAGGAAAAAAAAAACGATAACGTTTCTTACAGACGCGAATATGACAGAGAGAAAACTAAGATGGTTGTTTGTGTGGTCGATTGGTCGTGTCTGACCCTCAGGTGTTCGACGTGCGTCTGAACGGACACGTGGTGGTGAAGGACCTGGACATCTTTGATCGCGTGGGTCACAGCACGGCCCACGACGAGACGGTGCCGTTCTCTATCCGACGGGGGAAGCTGAGCGTGCAAGGGGAGGTGTCTACGTTCAACGGCAAGCTCACCGTGGAGTTCGTTAAGGTAAAAAAAATTACATTCCGTTAAACGAGTTTCACTTTGTTTGTTTTTTCCTGCCGTCAGCGGCACCAAAAGGCTCCAGGGTTTACCACCAGAGGGAGCCCAAATACCACTAATGTTACAGTTACCACAGTTTAGGAACCATTTTATAACCAGAGGAAGGAAATAAAAAAATGTGTGAGGTTTAGGATCAGATCAGAGTGATTGTTATGGTGATTAATGTAGTGATTATTGTAGTGGTTAATGTGTTGATTGTTATGGTGATTGTTATGGTGATTATTATAATGATTGTTATGGTGATTATTGTAGTGGTTAATGTGT